>NC_054474.1:173682088-173842088 GCF_017639515.1 Carcharodon carcharias | reverse complement strand
CAGCAGGCAGAAAATTCTGCCCTATCTTTTCAGATGCTGTGTTTCATTTTTGAGATTTTTGATAGTAGTTCTTAAAGCATAGTTTATATTAGGGAGAGATAGAGATGTGGAGGGAGAGGGCGAGGCGGAGAAAAATTATTGGAATTTGGAAGTTCAGAATACAAGACCTTGTATGAAATACTTTGTATGAAATGGTAAAAAGATTTCCAGTAAAATAATTTGTCTTCAAAATCTCCAATCAGTCCTAGTGATAAGATTGAAGCATTTTGTATTCATGCTGTCCTTGTTTAAATGTGGCTTGTACCTAACTTGTAAACATCACTTAAGTGATTTATGTTTGTAGCTGTACCATGTGCTACTCACAAGCAGAAACTTTCCAAAACAGATTCATTTAAAAGTTAAAATATTATTGATTAACAGGATATAAAAATATCGGCGATTTTCACCTGAGTGCATCTGGAGGAAAGGCAGCAGGGGGTTTTGTAATGCAGTGAGTAGCCCCCAACCCCTATCTCTGAGACAGAAGCTCTGGGTTCAAATCCCACTCCTGGACTTGCTGGCCATGGAAAGGTGCATTCACAACGTGTCCAAAGAGGTTGATTATCAACCTGCAAATCCTTTCAATACGCCAGTGGTAGGTTGGAAGAGTGGGAGTGTCTCCTGGTCTGCTATCCTTGACGGAGTCAATAAGCCAGATGTGGAAACAGACATAAGCACATGCCATGTCTACCTCATGCGTCACTAGACATGGGAACGCCTCTGTTTCTAAGTAGGAATGGCAAAGTGAGAAAAATAAGAGAAACTGATATGCAGTCATGAAAAATACGAACCTTTCCTATTCTAGATCCATGCAGGTTGTACAAGGTGTTGCTGCATTTGTCTTTGTAACTCAAGAACTCCACAGAAAGTGTTCCCGATCTGGAGAGCAACTTGTTCTGGCACCGCTAGAATAAATGGATGGCGCCTTGAAATGGATTTGAAAGTGGATTCTGGGTTTACAATTGGTTTCAGATGCTCAAAGAGAAATGACCAAAAACTATCAGGAGAAACACAACAAAGAAATGAAAGCTTTTTTGTTTTCAAATGTTGTATTGAAAGTGCCCACTTTTAAAATAATTGTTTAATGGACTTGGCTGAACTTTACGTGATGTATTTTGATCTTAGAGGTTTGACAAATATTTTATTTGCTTGTGAAGCACAAAATGACACGAACGTAAGTCAAGAATATCTCCCTTTTGTGTTTTACAGGGACAAAAATGACTCCCAGTTTTCAAGCTTTTCTCCTTATTCAAACAAAAAGACCTTTGCCAAGCACATTTTTTTAACAAAGGCATTACTCCTTCCAACAGAAGCGGATCTAAAATATAATTGACTTAAGAATGCTCAAATCGAACAGAAGTTGCCTTGAAGAGGGGAGTATATATCTTAAAATGGCTTCGCATGACTAGATTACCCATCTACAAGTCCAAGCTGAGCTCTGTGGGAGCCAGTGCAGTGTGTCACCATGCTCGCTCACAGCTTTGTGCCTCTAAAAGCTTATGCGCTCCTGAGATGAGGCTTTCTCTCCATGCAGCCTCTGTCAGGCTTCACAGAACTTCAGCTGAGAGCATTCAGTGACCCGGGATGGACGTGTGCAGCTGGATTCTGGATTTGTGGGTCACCATCTCCGGCATCACATTTCAGCCTCAATGTTCTTATTTCAGTTTTCACTCCCTGTTAGAAACAGGGGGTGGCTGATGATGCTTTCTGGCGCCTGACTGCAAGGATTTACAAAGTTGGACGTTTGAATGATCAGTAGATGTGCACTGATTGCTCAGTATTTCCAGTAACCACACCCCCCCCCCCCTCAACCCCCAAATCCCCTGATAATGTAGTCCACTCTCACTTTTTGCACAAAAAACACAAATTTCCAGCAATAGTAGACAGGGTGCTGACACCAATTCTAATTCTTTATAGTAGTTGGATTTTTAAATTGGTATCATTTTTGCTGGGATAATGTCATGCGTGAAGGACACAGAGGTAGTTTCACAGTACAGGAGTATGCTTTCGAGTGATTTGAGTCATTCAGCATCACTTGACAAACTCAGAAAATAATTCCCAAATGCTTTCAATTTTTAATGAAGTCAATGGGCTTTTAGATGGAGGTTGGGGGATAAAGCTCACTCATTAATTATATCAACACAGGTAATTTGTCAGTCAGTTGCTCCAACTTGGGCCACATTTCTATGTTAATGGCTTCATACAAATGCGAATTTAGTTGATATTGTAATCTGCTAATCAGGTCAACACTCATTCAGATTACAGTGTTATTAATAAAGTTATATTACAGTTATTCAGATGTTATAAATCATTAAAAATTGCCTTAAATGGACCAAACTAGTGGCCCAATTGCTATCAACCACGTTATACCTGGTGTAATGAGATATAATCAGGCAAAAATGGACACCAAGCTGAAGAGGGGGGCATTAGGAGAATAAGAGAAACCAAAAGCTTATTCAAAAGGGCCCGAGTGCAGCACTAAAGCTAATGTTTTCACAACACTAATGATCTTTTATCTTATGTTTGTAGTATTAGTGTTGATCACCTCCACCCCACCCCCCCCACCCAGATTGACGACTTCCATTGGTTTTCACAAGCGTAGGGTGGAATTTTACAGCTAAGTAGTAGCATGGCTGAAATGCAGCAAGCCGTTCAAAACTCCACTGACTTCGGCGGGACTGTGAAATCTCGCTGGCGTAAAATTCCGCCCATGGTTAAATCTGTGAACTTTGAAACAAGGAGCCAGTTTGGATTACTGTGGCCAATTTTCAGGCAGAGTATTGGATTCAGGGAATTGAACAATTGATGCACTAATGATGTATTCCCCTTTTTAACCTTGGCCTGAGATATTATGGGGGTCGCTTTTGCTAGGCTTGGAAACTGTGTAAGTGACCAGCCCAGTGACCGATGTAGGAATACAACATTGCAACCAAGATTTTCCAGCCAGTGGTCACTACTAGCAAGGCTTCACATAGGCAGCATGACTTTATGGAATGCCCCTCTCAACCACAGTATTCGTTAAATATGCCAGTGACATTTTGTGGCAGAACATTAACACAGAGTCAACTTGTATTTTCATGATAAAGACTACGTACTGGAAATACTCAGCAGGTCAGGCAGCATCTGTGGAGAGAGAAACTAATGTTTCAGTCTTAAGCATTTTCAGCATTTACTGTTTTTAATTCAGATTTGCTTTTATATTTTTATTACATTAACAGGTGGCTGTGTTCAGATAGTTCATGCCCACAATTTGTTTTGCATTTTAATTTTCCACAGGAACCCCCAATGCACTGCAGAATTATACAACTGAATGTGCTTCACATGAGATTACGTTTTTCAATGAGATTATATAAAAAATACTTCGTAATAATCTGATCCAAAGCTACCGTTCTACTAATGTCCTTTCTACAGTTCAGAAATGGAATACCAGCTAATCATAGAACTATGGAAGTTTATAGCACTAAAAGGAGGTGCTTTGGCAGATTGTGTCCACACAGCTCTTTTCAACAGTGATCCAAAATACCACTGCGTTACTCTCTCCCATTCCCCTGTATCATCTTTAGTTTTAAATGTTTATCTTCCCTCAAAAATGCAATGGTCTTTGTCTCAACTGTTTCCAATGGCAAAGCGCTTCACGCTCCATAAAGAAATTTCTCCCAACCTCTGGAAAGATGTACGTATAACCGTACGGATTCTCTTGAGTTCTGCCTGGTGCAAAATGGGATACAATTAACAGCTCCTGAACTTAGTACAAATTTGAAACAGTGGTAGGATTCTTGCTTCTGGCTTCAAACCCAATTTCAGGATTTAAGATTGTAATCTAAACTGACACTTCATTGCAGTACTGAGGGAGTGCTGCACTTCAGGGGTGCTGGTTTTTGGGTACACATGTATTTATTGACTACATTCCCTCTTTGCCATGATAGCATTTCACTATGTGGGAAGTTTCACTATATTAAGCGTTGACTAATTTGACATTACTAATTAGCAGTTTACTGAATTAGCAAAAACATATTTAAATTTAGTAGGAAAATAAATATTTGTAGCAGCTGTGGCAGCCTGTGTGAGTATAGAATGCTGTGAGCACATAATAGCAAGTTTCACCATCATTCTAGAGAAAACTACGTAACATGGTGAAAATAATGACTTCTCCAATGGGGTTTAGATCTCCTTTAACTTGTCATTGCACAACACATTCACACACCCATCATTTGGCAATACATGAACACACTTGTCACTGTGCAGCACATTAACACACTGTTGAAGTGAGACAAACACCAGAACAAATTGCCTCCCCCAACAAGCAACTCAACTACTAACCATTAAGGGCAGAAACCTCAACCAATGCGACTACTAGTAGCTATGGCATTCCTCATGTCCTACTAATTCCAAGGCAGGATCAAGATCAAACAAGTTGTTGCCTTGACCCTTTGGCCAGCAACTGTTCCCAGCACCAGCACATCAGAGCAAGAAACCTAGCTGTAAAAATGTAAAAACTCCCACAAGAACCGTGCAATCAAAATGCACAATGACTTTCTGAAATATAAGTATACTTGGAGAGTTAAGAAAAGACATACAAAATAAATAGAGCTGCTTGCTTTTGTTTGATAAAAATGCAGACATCTCACTGATAATAAAAGGGAGTTGCTGATTAGTACAATCTTAAGACTTGAATAGTGTTTAGATTCACTATACAACAATACTATATTAAGCTATCAGCTATCAATAATCAGTATATTAGAGGATTAGTTGATAACACCCTGAGCCTCGAGGCAGTGTCTTTCTGTAAAATATCTGGTGAAGCTTACACTTTTGAAATGATATGAAAACCTTTCTGCAGAACAGCTAATCATCACACCATTAGGTTCTGAGCAAGCTGTTAAATTAATTAATTCTGTAAAGATTCATGGACCAAAGCAAGCACTTGGAAAACATGTGTTACAAAAACGTCCTGTGCTTAAAAGCTCCAAGAGCACTTAGAAATTCAACTGTTGGGGTCACTGACCCAGGCACAGTTAATTCACGCCCAGTCCTTTTCAAAACTCCAGACCATGTATTACGACATGCTCTAACGGGTTGAGTAAAGCTTGTGGAACTGGACAGGGGCAGAGCATCACTGGTGTTCACAGAAGTGACAGAGCATGGAGTGCCTGTGATGTTCTTCTCATCAGTTCGTAGGCAGATTTCGAAGGACATGCTGGAGAGGCAGATGACCGTGGGAGCTGTTACAAATAGTTTTACACAGAATCTCTAGGCTGCATGCTTCAGTAACCATGGAAGTAGAGAGAACTTCTTCCCATTTTCAGTTCTCTGCTGAGCTGATTCTGCTGTTCCTCTTCATTTGGGGTAGGTTAGCTGTCAGCCTTTTGTACTAAACTTTCTTCACTAACACTATGATCTAAAGTTTAGTTTTGACAGTGTAACTGCCCACTGTGGCAGCCAGAAACAGAGTGGCTTAACTCAATCAACGTAGTCTTTATTTCCAAAGCACTAAGCTGGATTGCTGATGAGTTATTAGTACTTTTATCATCATGTGAGCTGAATACTTTGTGCAGTGCTTGTTTGTATGGAATGATGCATAGTAGTTAAAAACTGCATTTGATCATTGAAAATCAACTTTGCGTTTTTTCTGATTAATTAATTTTCAAACCAGATTGCTGTCCTGTTTACCACCGACTTACATTTCGTTTTAATTGGATGTAAGCTGCTTAACTTCTGAACCTATGAAACAAAAGCAGTACTCTGGCATTTTCTTGCAGTAACCATAGTTACAACAGTTAGCGGTGCTTGGTAATTACACTACAATAATCCACAGCACTTTCTGGATGGATTGCAAGTTGTTTACAGTTATGCTCAAAACTGCATTACAACAGAAAAATATCTGCACCTAGACTTACATATGTGATTTCCTTTAATATTGAGGTTAGGGATCAGTTCATGAAAATGGTGCATGTTTGAATTGAGGTCCTGAGACAATCCGACCAACATGAAATACTTTTAATTTTGTGACAAGAGTACCAATTCATGAGAAAGGGGTTTAATATTTTAAACACAAAGAAGTAGTTAGAAAAGACACACTGGGTTAATCGTTCTGCCTCTGAGATAAATGTAACATGGAAGGATTGCTAATAAAAAGAAAGTAAAAGGGTTCTGCTCTTTAGAACTTTCATTGGGTATAAAGGTGCAAGCGCATCTGTTACGTTGCTTTAAGTAAATAATCAGCTACAGGGAAAGCAGACTAGCATGGTAACATCAGCGCTGAGTATAGATATTACACCAGCTTCAGTACTTAACCAGGTGATATTGTTATTCAAACCTTTCCTACCCTAAACTAATATTTTAACTGGCCCAATGGAGTGAGTTCTTGCAATGTAATCTGGGAGTTGTAGTTATTTTAAGTTTACTTTTCTAACGATTCAATAATTTTTACTTGATGAATCTCATTAGCATTTTGTAGGAAGTTAATAAATATCCTCAATAAGAGCGTAAACATTCAACCCTGGTGCATGTGGACGGTGCCTGAAATCATTTAATTAAATCTATGCAGAGTCTGTTATCAGTGAATCAGTTTCAGAAACTGCAGATGACATTTGCAAGAATATAGTCTCCTCCTGTCTGAAAGGTTGGGTGATGATGACCCTGACATTGAGTGGGGCAGATGGTAGTGCCAGATGAATGTCACCGTTAGAGCTGTTTCTCCTGCGTGTTACCTCCCGCCTGTGGTTTCAGTCAGTTCTATTTGTTGGTGTCTCAAGGCCTATAACAATCCCACCCAGGCCAAGGCCCAATGATATCTATATATCCCTTAAATGTTATCACTGCCCTGGGGGTCAGTAGTATGGCAAGTTACAGTCTACGTCAATCGATAAAATTTGTTCAACTTTGTTGAGGCTCAACAGCATTTAGAATGCCAATTTTTGTCAACAGTTTGAATATATTTTCTATTGAAAAAGTAGAGGCAAAGAATAGTCTCTTAACATCGAAGCTGTGGATAATGTTGCAAACATAGTTACAAACTACAGCCAAATTTAGTCCCTTTGAGTTTGAACGCTGGTGGTCTCCATAGCTACTTAAAAACATTTTTTGTGCAAAAATAATACTTTCGTACTGTGGGCGATGGGGGGAGTGGGGGGGGGAGGGGGTTGTGAATCGCTCGAAGGTGGCTTTGAATATTCTTAGTGGCTTCATTAGCCAAGAATGCAGGTGGGGCTTTCCTATTCTTCCACCTCAAAACACGTCACAGTTTTTTCAATTAACTGTTGCTATGGGAAACAGAAGAATTTACCAGCACTGAATGCTCAAGACTTCAAACTGCTTTCAGAATGGCTGTGGTGCTTTATATCTGATAAGTGATTGTTAGGTTTTAAATGCTGCTATGTTTGGCTGGTTGTCCAAGTTGAGTTTCAAGATGTGTCATTGGATTCCTGCTTCTTGTGCTGTACCGTCTTCAGAATTTATTAATTCTCCAGACACTGGAAGCAGCGAGGTCTACAGGCCTAGCCAAGTCATTACAATAATTCTTCTGTTTGTGGAACGCTGCCTTCAGAACCGCCTAGGGTTCTGGGAGCAATATTCCAAATTTCTCAATAGAATTTGCATTTTAAAGCATAACTCCTTGTTGTGGAGCAAAGATGAGCTTATAATTAAGCTGACTGCAGAATTGTAAATGAATTCCCTTTTCATCGTTTACCACGATAAAGGATTCTGTTTCGGCTGACAATACTTACTGCCAGCCGTTTGAATTTTATCATTTTAAGTCTCTTATAAAAAAATTTTGCGATAATGTCATTTTCAAGCAGACTAAGGCCAGGATTTCACAGCCCCTGTCATGGTGTGTCTCCGCGCCCCCCACCCCCCCAGCGAGTGCGGTGAGCCATTTCAACCTCGAGGCAGTTCGGCAGGACCGTAATATCCCACCGGGCAGGATGGGGCTGTAAAATCCTAAATTACCTCATGGTTCGTAGCAAAACAATATTCTCCCTTCAAAACGTAAAGATTATGGGGTATTAGATAAGCTTAAAAACAAAAAACTGCGGATGCTGGAAATCCAAAACAAAAACAGAATTACCTGGAAAAACTCAGCAGGTCTGGCAGCATCTTTACATCTGTGACAGCACTTTGCAAGCCAATATCATTAATGGCCCTCAGGTACTGAGGGGTAAAGCAAGAGATTCTAAGGAACGTCAGACCTCAATACCCGAACTCAATTATCTCTCTACTTAGAAATTTGAAATTTTCAAGCTACACTACAACATTTTTTTTGTTGATATTTACAACTCTGTAATGGCTTTGGCTAGTAGATTTTAGCATTCACTCAACACAGGCTTTGAGCTCTTAAGTGGCTCACGGGCATATGGTACATTGACACGCAAATGCTCTCATTGGAAGTTGTTCAAGTTGTCTGACTAGAAATGGGTGAGGCTTGGAATGGGTCAGCTTGTCTCTCCTCTGGGAATATGCCAGAGGGAACCCAAAGGTGGGAAGAATAACTGAAGTTATCTGAAATAATTTTCTTATTAAATATTAACCCTGCTGCACAAAGAACTGACAAAAGACTCATTTCCATTTTAATAAGTTATGAATGAAATTTAATGCTTAAAACCTCCCCACTACCCCAGCTCTAAGTCTTGAGTTAGTCCCTGGATTGGTCCTGTTCTAGTCCAGAAAGGGAAGGCGGTCTGTTCTGAACATGATATCCTCAATGGCACTCTTGATTTATGATGGGGCAGAGGACATAGCATAGTGCCTAGTCTGAATCTCTCTAACAGATGATTTAGCAAAGACACCAGAGCTCTACCTGTAGGGAACATCCCACCTATGTTACTAAATCCTTATATTGTTAAGTATTTAAGAAGTTTGTAGAATACAATAATATCAAACATCACAAGAGTGAGTCTGAACCTGACTTCTAAAGCAGGATTAAAAATTCATCTGACAGCTGTTAATGAATATTAAATAGAAGAATAGATACAATGCAGAATGTGTTGAGAATGAGTCAGTGTTCACATTTGTAGTGTCACTTGCTAATGGCAATAGGCATTTGGATTCTCACATCAGTTCAGTGCTTCACTGGAAACATTAAAGCAGAAATAAAAGAGGACAAAAAAATGAATTAGAATTAAAAGCAAGTCACTTTGCAAAGAAGGTCCAGCGAAATTATTTTGTTTCCACTGTGTTTTTGGTTAAGCGCAGTTAGCTTTTAAAGCATTTTAGCCCATTTTCACTAATGATCTTTCATCCCTGTCATGAGTACTTTTTCTGATGGTGTGGGCATTCCAATGCTTTCTTATGGTTAGGGAATGTGTTCAACCCTCCACTCAGAAAACTCCATGGAAGAATCTTGATGCGTATCTACCTCATTTTATCTCACTAAACTGAAAATGTTTCATAATTTAGATAATCGCATTTTTATTAGCATCCTCCATTTAAAATTATTCTTCTCTCCTTTGGTCCCGATACATGGACCATGTGGACTTGTACCGAGGCATATAGTGCAGGAGGATCTCATATTTTGCCCTTCTTCTGTGCGGAGTTAATTTCAGTCCTGGGAAGTAGCAGCAACCCTATAATTTGCCTCAGTATCCTTAAGCCAAGAAACATTAACCAGTATCCAATGACCCTCACTGAAAAGTGTAACTGGGCTGATTGGCTGAGCACGATAGCTGACAGCCAAATACAATTGTATGCCACCAGTCTCTTGGGCTTACAGCTAAAGAAAGCACATTTGAGTTATCTGGGGGCTTCAGAAACTGTCCCCCACCATTAGTTGCTGGGTAGGGCAAGACGTAATTAGAAGTAATACCTACTTAATGCAATATTGAAATAAATGAATCCCCAAATTTCCAATTAAGTAGAATTGGTGTGGACATATACAATTACAATTAGTCAGAATTTACTGTATTCACCAAACAAACCCTTGCCCAATATCATTTCTATGATTAGCACAATATAGAAAAAGAACAGCCTCGGCACTCTTGTAATCCCAATATATTGAAGAGCAAACAGCAAGATCAAGCCAAACCAGCATAAAATTGCTAATGTGAGGAATTTCCTAAATCAATGTTCACATTTTAAAAAGACACAAGTGCACTGAAACCAGAAAGGAGTTAAGGATATACAGAGCCCATCTTATCAAGGGCTTAGATGTACACCATGGGCGGAATCGTCCAGTCCGGTTGGCAATGGGCATCATGGCCACTGTGAGTGGGCAAAATGGCGAGAAGGCCAAAAATCAGTTTTACGTGGTTGTGAAGCCAGTTTGCAATTGTCAGTGGTGGGCCGTGTTTCCTGCTGCTGCACGTTGGGAACCTAATTTCAATACTTTAGCATCTCATTATAAGCCCTGCTTGCCAGAACCATCCACCCCCACCCCCCCCACACTGCATCCTCTGAGCATGTCGGTGATTGCACAATGACATATTTCACAACGGTACATAAGTGACCTGGTGAGCTGCGTTTCGCTCGGGACTTCGAGGTCTGTTTGCCTACCTTGCTTCGGGCAGCACTTGTGGTCATCAGCGTCAGGCTTCACAGGCAGCACCACATCATTTTTAGGGGGGGGTTCACGGGACCCCCTATCCACCAGACCCGTGGTAAGGCAGGAATGGCTTTTCAATGGCTGCTTGGGGAAGTGGGAGGAGAAGTGGCCTCAGGCTAGGGAAGAGGCTGCAGGGCGAGGGTTATCCTGGGGAAGGAGGGTATCCCGGGGTGCGTGTGTGTGTGGGGCACAAGTTGATCTGTGCAAGTGACCTCAAGAGGGTGAGGGCTGGGGAGGCAGCCTCCAGAGGAGATGAGGCCAGATGGAGATGTGAGGGTGTGTGTGAGAGAGAGAGTGAGTGGTGATGCCCCTTGAGCTGGCAGTGAGTGAGATGCCAGTGAATGTGTGATGGACTTGTGAGTGGGTGAGTTTAGAGTGATGAGATGGTTGCCTTACCCTGGTGGCACGGATGAGATCATTCATCCATTTTCTGCACTGGATGGTCGACATCTTGTGCCTTGTTGGCACTGACCACCTCTGCCGCCACCTCCTAAGCCAGAGTGGGTGAGACTGATGGGCCTCCTGCGGCTAGAGCAGGGGTAGAGGACATGATAGCGGTGGGCCTCCACAGCGTCCACCACCCCCCCCCAAACCGCCCCAGGGATGCGCCACTGAATTGGGGAGGCTGCACTCTCCTTGGCATTTGTGTGCTGGAGCAGCTCTGGGCTGCAAGCATTGAGAACTATGCACGCGGCTGGAGTTTAAATGTAGGGCTTAGCGTGCGGAAGCATATGATATGGTGTGGACACCCACCATTGCTGCTGGAGGGGTAAACGTCATTTTTCACTTCCGCTACCAGGCTTAGTGCAAATCTAGGATGATTCCACCCCATCTCTGGATTTCAGGAATCAAACGTATATTATAGTCATGGGCCCAGACCTTTCAGTCTCCGGATCATCCGAGACCAGGCATATAGCCCAAGTTGTGCGCGGAAATGCCGACAAACTGACCTCCGAGGGAATTACCCAGTGTTACGACCACATTGAGGAGGGGTAAAAATTGACTCCCCTAATTCACCGCTCCAGGTACAGCTGTCACAGGGTTTTGTTGTGAATTAAGCGAGGATGTGCTCTGCCAGTACAGCAGGAGTCCCACTCTGCAGCTTTCAGGTTATAAAGAATTAATCAGACAGGTTTTTCCTGAATTAAATCAAAGAAGAAGGGAAGTTTATTGAATGTACTTCCTGAATTAAAAAGAACTAAGTGAGTTGCAGCCACCATTCAGACACACACACACACACGTTTGTACAGATGGTAGAATAAGAGGAGAGGCTTTTTATAAGATTTTTTATACTATGTGAAGAAAATAAACTATCAAAGGAATAGACGGTTAACAGTCCTTTGGCTGGTTTCAATGTGGTGATTCCACATTGTGGCCATTTTGTTCTTCCTGTCGGTAGCTGTATGGGGCAGATTTTAAATCCAAACAATCCTCATTTGCAGTAGATTCCTCTTCTCAGGATGGTCACTGTGTAATATCCCTGCTCAATACTTGAGAGAGAGACCCGGCTCTTGCAACCTTTCAGTATATCTCTCCTCTGACTTGCTTAGGTCAGTTCTCAAGAAGCCTTGCTGACTGTATGTTCTAGAGGAATTTGATTAATATGTCTGCTTTAGTCACTGTGTTGTAGAACAGGTGATTACATTTATTGATGTCTCATCTCAGAAATTGTAAAGAGCCAACAGGGTTTGGGGTCTTTCACACTCCCCGGGGGTGGGTTTGAGAGTCCGTTCCTTTTCATCCCTCTTGGGGGTGGAATATAAGTTGTATATTTAGTTGGCAGTCTTTCCATTGCCTTATAGAATTACAGTTCATTAAAAATCCAGCCAGAAAAAAAAGCGTTAGAAATTGTATCCTTTTCTTTAAAAAAAACACATCCTCTTCGTACCAGGAAACTTGCACTCCTGATGGGAAATTGCCTTGCTCTCTAGGACCCTCGGCGATAGTCTCCGACTCTGAGGCAGAGTTGGAGATTTTGGACAGTTCCAACGTTCCTGGATAGTTACCTAGCAAATGTTAGACAGAAAAATCCTAATCTAACTCCTGAGTAACTTCAGGACTGACCCCCAATCACTCACACTGACCTCCTGACTCCGCCACTACCCCCTGACCCAACTACCCTTCCCGACCTGAGCCAGTTACCCCCCCCCCCTCTTATCTCTGACTAACCTCAACACCCTTCCTGACCCAACCCAACCATCCTACCCAACCACACTGACCTCTGACCTCCCCACTACCCCTCATGACCCAGCCTGACTACTCCCATCAAAACCTGACTACCTCCTGTCAGCCGGCTACCCTGTCAACCAGACCTGAGTAATCCCACCCCACGACTACACACGCAACCCAACCTGACTAGCCCCCAACCCAACCTAACTAGCCCTCAACCCAACCTGACTAGCTCCCAACCCAACCCGATTAGCCCCCGACATGACTCCCTCTCCCAGCTTGACCTGACTAACCCTCAGTCCACCTACCCACTCACCCACCTGCCACCCAACCCACCTACTACCCTACCTACCTGCCTACCTGCCACCCTACCCACTTACCACCTACCCAGCTGCTACTTACTTCACCCACCTACCCAGATCCGAACCATGGAATCAAACAAATGCTGCCTTAGACTCTCAGAAAGTCTGAATCATATCAGCTCCTTATGGCCACAAAGTCACACACTAGCTCTAGATTATGTGGGAATTTAGCTATACTGGAACTAGATCATCAGGGAGTCAGACACAATTTCTCTAGATTAGCAAAAAAAAAATCAGGGATATACTCACTCTAGATCATGAGGGAGCCAGGCACATGTTGACTAGGTCACCAGGGAGTGGGGCACATATTGACTCTAGATTGTCAGAGAGTCAGACACACATTGGCTTCAGATTGTGAAGGAATGAGGCACACATTGGTTCTAGTTTGTGAAAGACACCAGTTAAATTTCTGTAACATTTTTGTGTTTTAAACAAAGATGAATCAAAGCATGAATAATATCCTTCATGCTACAAAGTTTGGATTGAATATATTTTGTAGAGTTATGTTACAGGCTGGTAATTATTACATGGTTGGAATTTCTTTTCAAAAGTTATCAACTGTTAGCTTAAGATAAAACACTATTCTGATGTAATGTGGCCAGCATTGTACATGTTTGCAGATACTGGTGAGTGAAGCCAGAAGCATCCATCAGCTATTCCTTTCTAGTTGCCTAAATCATCAGTTATGTCATTCCCTTCTACAATGTTGGGTTACAAGGTCTTTTTGCATTTTGCAGCAATGCAAAACAATGGTGTGCACTGGATGACACAGAGAGAGGTAGCAAAACAACCTGAATATGTTGGGTCCTCCTATGATATTCTCAATAGAGGCATTATTGTGAGGATGGAATATGAGAGGTGCTCATGGAAGCGTTCTATTTCTACTTAAAAGTCTGTTTTTTTATTAACCCCACCAATTTCCAAATGTGGTGGTGGAAACGTGCTATTCATCATCCTCACACTGGCACAAGGAGATCCCTTTAATTCAAAACTGACATATCCTCACTGTAAATAACAGACTGGTTCCAGAGCAAGGGAGAGACAGGCATACTCCTGCTTGTTGATAACTTTTCCAAACTCTTGTGATAGCAAGTATGAAGAGATTATTGTCTGCCATTTAATTAAAAGGCTGTTTTAAAAGACGTTTAACTATGTCAAATTAGTAGAATGCCAAACACCTTAAGCAATTGTCTGCTAAAATAACTATCAGTCGTACTGAGGCTTTTGTGTTATTTCTCTATATTCATCTTACAGCTTTAAATAAAACAGTCGCAAGTCTTACACTGGTGTGGGCCAGTAGAAAGACAGGTATTGTGTTGCTGAAATGCTTTAATTAGAATATGTAGAACATTTTTAACATCACAACTATTGCACCAAATAATCCGGTAGACAAAATATCAATCTGCAACAGAATTCCCCCCACTGACAGTCACAGGGGGAAAGTTCCCTCTCTGGGGACCTTTGCTCTGTCGAACGTCCTTGGAGCAGAACTTCTCGCTCCCCCAGACACGCCTGCGCCTGACCCGATTGGGAGTAAAATAGTGGACAAGGGCCTCAATGTCATCAGGCACTCAGGCAATATTTCGCATGGTGGATGTGGGCTAGACTCAGCGGTGCACCCGCCAATAACTAAGAGGCCCATTGAGGCTTTTAAACAAGCAATTAAATAGAATTTTTCGCTGTCCATCCAACCTTACAGTTGGCGGGTGGGCCAATAGGTCAAGCGGCCTTCGTGATTTTTTGCGAAGCCTCCTCCACGGGCAGGATGAGGTTTCCAAACAGTAAATAAAAAAACAATTTTTTAAAAATTCATTGTTAACATGTGTCCCTCTTCATGTGACTGAGTCACGTGTGGAGACATCTTTATATTATTTGTAGAGTCTTTATTTTTCATTGTAAAAGATCTTCAGCTCCCTGAGGGAGCTCCGTGCCTTCAGGGAGCTTCCAGTGAGCACAAACCCACCCCCCCCGCCCCCCACCCCACCCCCACACACACAGCGCACACCCACATTTCAGTGCTCGTGCTCCTCCCACCTCCACCCCGGCAATGCTGAGGCTCTCCAGCCCGTGTTTGACGCTGGCTGGCCGTTAATTAGCCCCGCCGGCGTGAGATCGCGGTCAGAACCCGATCGCGGGCAGCCGTCACTTTCACGGCCAATTTCCGGCCCCCACCACCCACCCCCCCCACCCCCCCACCCCACCCCCCTCCAACCCCACCCCTGACGAAGGGAAAATCTTGCCCTTGGTGTCCAGACTTTCAATAATGGCCGAGCAATTTTGTTAAATGGAGGAGGCCGAGGTTTCAGCTTTCGCTGGCCTTTCTGAGCATTAGGGCTAAGGGAGTAGTGGAAGGATGGGTGGTCACATTGAGAATAAAGCATTTCTGCACCGTGCTATCTCATCGTTATGTTTGCATCACAAAGTTTTTGCCCATTAGTAAGGTGAAGTGCGGACTTCTGAATCTAACAGGTTGCTGTGTTGACCTGTGCAACCTCTGGCTTTTATTTGTGTTTCAGACTCGCTCAGTGCTACAGGTGTGTTAACACATGTTTTGCAGTCTAGGTATTATTTCCTAATGCATGAGGCTTCAGTCATTGATAAGCCAGAAGCTCACTTACAGTTTTGGTTTTTTAAAATTGCAAAATATTTTGGAGAAAAAGGGAAATGTATTGCTGTGCGAGTAAGAGTGAATCCTGTCAAGTGCTTAGGAATTTGTTATAAAGCTTCAGTTCTTTGAATATTACTTTGATTAGAACACCCACAAGCTAACAAGGTAAAGTGAAATAACCCAAACTTTGGTCAGACAGAGAGAGATGGGAAAATGAGAAGACTTGAGTGGAGTGGGCCGGCACACTAACTTCACAGTGTTGTTTTCTAGATAGGACGACCAGTCAATCTTAAACAAATACTATTTCAGAACTTTAACTCTAAGAAAACAAGCTCCTGAAGCGTTAAAACTGGCTAATACTTCAGATTATACTCTTAATTATTCATGTGGGTAAAATGATTCCAGCTGATTCAGGACATTGCTTTCAGGGAACAGCGACAGTGGGAAATCCTGGGTGATAGAAGCACTGGTGTGTGGCAATGAGAACGTGAATGTGCAGAAGGATGAATGGTGGAGAGGCCTGAAAGGCAGGAACAGGAAAATCATAGAGATCACAATGCTGGAATGGGCAAAGGGGTAAAGGTCAGGAAGAAGAATAGGGTCCCCGGGGAATCACCGACGATGAGTCCAAAGCTGCTCAGAATGGGGAAGTGTAAGTTGGTGACCATATGGGGCCTTCACTTCTGAGCTCCACAGTGTCATATTGAGGGGGCGGGGTGGGGGGGGTACCCCAAAGATGTGCTGGGTAATCCTGTTCAGAGGTTCCCAGGTAAGGTTTGCACAGCAATTGCCTGGACCCATTTTTTTATTCGTTCATGTGATGTGGGCACTGCTGGCTGGGCCAGCATTTATTGCCCATCCCTAATCGCCCTTGAGGAGGCGATGGCGAGCTGCCTTTTAGAACCGCTGCAGTCATTCGATCATACGAACAAGGAATAGGCCATTCAGCCCCTCGAGCCTGCTCCACCGTTTATTAAGATCATGGCGGATCTGATAGTAACCTCAAATCGGCAATCCCACCTACCCCCGATAACCTATCACCCCCCTTGCTTACCAAGAATCTCTCCACCTCTGCCTTAAGAATATTCAAAGGGGAAGATTTTCCCCTTGGCGAGAGCAGTGGGCGGGCCTGGTAGTGGCCGTGATTCTGTCACCCCTGACTGCAATCTCACGCTGGTGGGTCAATTAACGGCCAGCCAGCGTGAAACACGCGCTGATAACCTCAGTGCTGCCGGGGTGGGGATGGGAGGAGCGCGAGCGCTGAAGTTTGAGGGCCCAGTGAAAGCTCCCTGAAGGCACGGAGCTGCCACAGGGAGCTAAAGATTTTTAACCTGAAAAATAAAGAATTCAAAAATAAGGAAATCAGGTCCCCACACGTGAACAGGGTCATGCGGAAAATGAGTTTTAAAAATTTACATCTTTTTTTTTTATTTACGGTATGAAACCTCTCCCCGCTCGCGGATGAGGTTTCGTTAAAGATGCAAAGGCCGCCTGGGCCTATTCACCCGCCCACCAACCAAACGGTTCAGTGGGCAGCGGAAATGTCAATTTAATGAATTGATGAAGGGCCTTCGCTGGCCCCCTGATTGTCAGTGGGCGCCTGCCGCTTCTCTCACACCCGCCCACCCAGCGAAATATCACGAGAGTGCACGATGATGTCGGGACGCTCGCTCACTGCCGTTGAGGGTCAGGCGCACGCCCGCCCGTGGGGGTGAAAAGTTCTGCCCAAAGATTCTGCTTCCACCGCCTTTTCAGGAAGAGAGTTCCAAAGACTCACCACCCTCTGAGAGAAAAAATTTCGCCTCATCTCTGATTCAAGTGGGTGACCCTCTAGTTCTAGATTCTCCCACGAGAGAAGACATCCTGTTCACATCCAACCTGTTCAAGGCCCCTCAGGGTCTTATATGTTTCAATCAAGTTGCCTCTTACTTTTCTAAACTCCGGCGGATACAAGCCTAGTCCATCCAACCTTTCCTCATAAGACAATCCACCCATTCCAGGTATTAGTCTAGTAAATCTTCCCTGAATTACTTCCAGCCCATTTACAGCCTTCCTTAAATATGATGACCAGTACTGTACAGAGTATTCCAGACGTGGTCTCACTAGTGCCCTGTACAACTGAAGCATAACCTCCCTACTTCTGTATTCAATTCCCCTCGCAATAAATGATAACATTCTATTAGCTTTTCTAATTACTTGCTGTACCTGCATACTAGCCTTTTGCGATTCATGTATAAGACACCCAGATCCCTCTGCATTTCAGAGCTCTGCAATCTCTCACCATTTAAATAATATGTTTCTTTTTTATTTTTCCTGCCAAAATGGATAATTTCACATTTTCCCACATTATACTCCATTTGCCACATCTTTGCCCACTCACTTAACCTGTCTATATTTTTTTACAGCCTCCTTATGTCCTCTTCACACTTACTTTCCTACCTATCTTTGTGGCATCAGCAAATTTCGCAACAATCCCATCCATCCCTTCATCCAAGTCATTTATATAAATTGTAAACAGTTGAGGTCCCAGCGCTGATCCCTGTGGCACACCACTTGTTACAAATTGCCAAACTGAAAAAGACCCATTTATGCCTGCTCTCTGTTTCCGGTTAGCCAGCCAATCTTCTATCCATGCCAAATGTTACTCCCTACACCATGAGCTTCTATTTTTTGCAATAATCTTTGATGTGGCACTTTATCAAATGCCTTCTGGAAATATAAGTACAGTAAATCTATTGCTCCTCCTTTATCCACAGCACATGTTGCTTCCTCAAAGAACTCTAATAAATTGGTTAAACATGATTTCCCTTTCACAAAACCATGTTGACTCTACCTGATTACCTTGAACTTATCCAAATCCTCTGCTATAGCTTCTTTAATAATTCTTCTAATATTTTCTCTATGACAGATGTTAAGCTATCTGGCCTGTATTTTCCCATTTTCTATCTCCCTCCCTTTTTGAATAGCGGAGTTACATTAGCTATCTTCCAATCTAATGGGACCTTCCCTGAATCTGGGGAGCTTTGGAAAATTAAAACCAATGCATCAACTATCTCACTAGCCACTTCTTTAAAGACCCTAGGATGAAGTCCATCAGGACTCAGGTACTTGTCAGCCTGCAGCTCCAACAATTTACTCAGTACCATTTCTCTGGTGATTGTAATTTTCCTGAGTTCCTCCCTCCCTTCCATTTCCTGATTTGTAGCTGCTTTTGGGATGTTACCTGTATCCTCTATAGTGAAGACTGATGTAAAACACCAGTTTGATTCATCTGCCATTTCCTTGCTTTCCATTATCAATTTTCCACACTTTCCATAGGGCCAAGGCTCATTTTGTTAACCCATTTCTTTTTTAAATATTTATAGAAAATCTTACTGTTTTTATATTTCTGGCTAGCTTTCTCTCATACTTTAATTTTTCCTTTCTTTTTAATCTTTTAGTCATCCTTTGTTGTTCCTTATATAATGCCCAATCTTCTGGCCTTCCTATCTATCTTTGCACAATTATAAACCTTTTCTTTAAGTTTGTGTAGTTATCTGATATACAATATACCTTTAAGACAAGTATTGTAATGTAAGGTCACCTGATCTTAATACCCAATAGCAGAGTAGCGCGGGCTACCTCCATGTGGGAAAGACTTGAGTTAGACACTGATGAGCGAAGACAGAGTTTTAAATTGTGAGCGCACAAGTGTAGCTGCTGAGTCAGAAGGCATACCTGAATCACGGGGAACATAAGCTGAATTTAGGAGAAACTGATACCAAATTAAAAACTTACACAGGAGATGGCATACAAGTCAAGGGCATATGTAAAGTCACAGTACACTATAGAGGTCAAACAGTGAGGTTACCCTTGATGGTAGTAGCAAGCGAGGGACCTAGTCTCCTCGGACAAAACTGAAAGAAATTAAATTGGAATGGACTGAAAACTTCCACCTGAGAACCAATGGGCTATCAGAGCCATTCCAAAAATATGCCTCAGTTTTCAAGGGAGAGCTTGGAAAAATTGAGGGGCTACAAGAGCAAAATTCCATGTTGATCCAGAGGCAACACCAAGATTCATGAAGGGAAGAGCAGTACCTTATGCAATGTGGGATAAGGTAGATGCCAAACTGGACAGATTAGAAAAATTGGGAGGGATACAACCAGTGCAATTTTCAGTGTGGGTAGCTCCAATTGTACCTGTTCTCAAACCTGACCAAAGCATTCGAATATGTGGGGACTACAAATTAGCAGTTAATAAATTGGCAAAATTGGATAGAAATCCCATACCTAAAGTTGAAGACTTATATGCTAAACTGGCAGGTGGAAAGGTCTACGCGAAGTTAGGTAGGAGTCACACCTATCAACAATTGGAATTAGAGAAGGTATCCCGGACGTTTGTCACCATAAATACTCACAAAGGATTGTATCAATACACCCATTTACCATTTGGCATTTCTTCTGCCTGTGCCATATTCCAAAGAATCATGGAAAGTTTACTACAGGGATTGTTTCATGTTATAGTTTATTTGGATGACATTCTCATGACTAGAATCACTGAAAAGGAACATTTGATGAATCTGGAAGAAGTTCTGAAACGTTTTTCACAGGTTGGAGTGAGGTTGAGAAAGGAAAAGTGCACATTCCAGGCCAAAGAGGGAACTTACCCAGGTCACAAGGTAGATTCACAAGGCCTAACCCAGTTGAAGAAAAAGCGAAAGCCAGGACCAAAGAATACACCCGAACTGAAATCATTCTTGGGGATGATCAATGACAATGGATGTTTCTTGCCTAATTTGTTGACAGAACTGGCACTCCCTCTATTACTTGCTCAAGAAAACCCAGAGATGGTCATGGCAAACACCACAAGAAGAAACTTTCACAAAAGTGAAACAGTTGTTACAATCATCCATATTTCTAGTACATTTTGACCCAAAGAAAGAGTTGATATTAACGTGTGACACATCACCTATGGAGTGGGAGCAGTACTTTCTCGTCGAGTGGATGATGGATCAGAACCACCTATAGGATACGTGTCGAGAACCCTCAATACTGCAGAAAAAGGGTACTCTCAACTTGAAAAGGAAGGCCTGTCGATCATTTTCAGTGTTAAAAAGTTTCATCAATATGTACCTGATCATCATTTTACTCTCATAACAGACCACAAGCCATTATTAGGACTATTCGGTGAAGACAAGGCTATACCCCCTATAGGCTCAGCAAGAGTACAAAGATGGGCATTGATCTTAGCAGCATATGAGAATACTTTCATTCGTGGGCCCGGAAGTCAAATTGTAAATGCAGATGCACTCAGTCGTTTACCCTTGCAAGTAAAGGATGAGGATGTTCCAATTCCTCAGGAATTTGTTTTGTTATTGAACTTCCTGGACTCCTCATCGATATGTGCTAAACAAATTAAAGATTGGACAAATCGAGACCCAGTCTTATCCAAAGTGAGAAATCGAGTTCTTTCTGGTTAGTCACAAACACAATAATCCAATGAAATGAAACCGTTTTTCCAGAGAAGATACGAGATAACCAGCCAAGAAGGTATTTTATTGTGGGGAACTCGAGGGATCGTTCCTCCAAAAGGACGAAAGCCAAAAGCCATTGTAATCTGAGCTTCACAGTGCACATCCCGGAATTTCCAAAATGAAGGCAATATGTAGTGGCCGGGAATGGATAACGGAATAGAAAACTTAGTGAGAAGCTGTATGCAGTGTCAACAAGTACAAAAATTACCTGCAACAGCTCTGTTACACCCCGGAGAGTGGCCAGGAAGGTGCAAGTACAACACTGATTATTTGGAACCTTTTATGGGAACAATGTTTCTACTTATCATAGATGCTCATTCAAACTGGATGGACATATACGAAGTAAGGTCAACAACACCTTCAGCGACAATGGGCGAGCTATGACAAAGTTTCGTTATAAATGGATTACCTAAGTGCTAGTATCAGATAATGGGACAGTGTTCACAAGTGCTGAATTTAGCAGATTTATAAGCCTCAATGGTATTGTTCATATGAAAACTTCCCCATATCATCCTCCTTCAAATGGACTCGCCAAAGTAGCAGTTCAGACATTCAGATCTGGTATGAAGAAATTATCTGGAGATTCAATAGCGACTAAATTAGCACATTTTCTTTTCCATTAAAGAACCACCCCTCATTCGACAACAGGTATCACACCAGCGGAATTGTTGATGAAACACCGTCTCCGATCGAGACTGAGCCTAATCGTGCCAAACTTGGGGGGAGGGTAGAAAGACGGCAGGAAAGTCAGAAAATGGGACATAATTGTCACAGTCGGGACTGAACATTTAATGTAGGCGAGGAGGTATTTGTGAAAAATTTTAGAGAAGGACCAGCAAGGTTGTTCGAAGAAATAACTGCTGAAATGGGACATCTTTCCTATCACGTGAAAGTTGAAGATTGAGTAATAAGGAGACGTGTGGGTCACATACGAAGAGGAGAAACCAAATACCCAGAAATGATTCCACCACTGCTCAAGACAGAATCAACATTCCCTGCTGAAAGAACTCAACCAAGTACAAATGTATTTGAAGGGCCGACTATACCTGAAAAAGTCGAAGAAACAGATTTACAGGTACCTACTGAGAAACCAGATGCTCAGACGACTTCAGTAAGGGAGGCTCCTAATCAAACTTCAGAAGCTGTAGAACTAAGATGTTCTACATGCATGAGGAAACCCCCAGAGAGACTGACTTTGTAAATAATTGACCTGTATACATAACTTAATTTATCAAAAAATTGTAAAATGTATTTTTCAGTAAAGGGGGAGGGATGTAGTAATCGGATATGTAATAGACCTTTAAGACAAGTATTGTAATGTAAGTTCACATGATCTTAATATCCTTTGGCAGAGTAGCATGGGCTTCCCCTCTAAGAGAGAGTCTTGAGTTAGACACTGATGAGTGAAGACAGAGTTTTAAATTGTGAGCACACAAGTACAGCTGCTGAGTTTAGTTTGTAAATAAACAGCATGTGTTTATTCTAGCGACGATCTCCGGATGTTCTCTGTCTCCGTACCAACTTGGTCACCCTGAAACAAGTGTGCAACCCAGATCCTTTACCCCCAACAAACCAAAGGCACTGGATCCAACAGTTTAATACTATCTTTAATTTTCTAGTTAACCACGGATGGTTTGTCCATTCCTTGGACTTTTTCTTACTCGTTGAAATGTATCTACTCTGTGTATTCTGAAATATCCCCTTAAATTTTTGCCACTGCATTTCTATTGACCTATCCTTTAACCTAATTTGCCAATTCATTTTAGCCAGCTCTGCTTTCATGCCCTCATAATTGCCCTCATTTATGTTTAAAAACATAGTCTCAGACCCACTCCTCTCTCCCTCAAACTGAATGTAAAATTTAATTATATTATGATCGCTGCTACCTAGGGGTGCCTTCACTAAGAGTTCATTAATTAATCCCATCTCGTTGCAGAATACCAGGTCTAGTATATCCTGGTCTCTGGTTGGCTCCAGAACACGCTGTTCTAAGAAACTATCCAGGAAATATCCTATGAACTCTTCATCTACCTTTGCCCAAGTGACTTTTCCAGTCTATATGTAGGTTAAAATCTCCTAAGATTAGCACCATGTCTTTCTGACAAGCTCCCATTATTTCTTCCTTTATGCTCCATCCTACCATGTGGTTACTGTTAGGGGGCCAGTATACAACTCCCACAAGTGACTTCTTGCCTTTACCATTTCTCATTTCTACCCAAACCATTTCCACATCCTGGTTTCCTGAACTTAGGTCATCCCTCTCTATTGTGCTAATACCATCATTAACTAACAGAGCCTCCCCTCCACCTTTTCTCACTTCCTGTCCTTCCTAAATACCCTGTTCCCTTCAATATCCAGGTCCAAATCCAAGTCCTCTTGTAGTCATGTCTCTGTAATGGATATCAAATCATATTTATTCATTTCTACGTGCGCTCTCAATTCATCTGTTTTATTTCGAATGCTATGTGCATTCAGATAAAGAGCCTTTAGTTTTATCCTTTTATTCTTTTTATAACCTCTAGTCTTATCTGTTGAATTACTGTTAGATTTGTACTCCCTGTCACGGCCTGTTTTTCATTTCCTGTAATAATACCTTCCTCTTTTGCCTCATCTCTACTTTTTGATTTACCACATCTTCCCAAATTTGACCCCTTGCCCCCACTACTTAGTTTAAAACCCTCTCTACTTCCCTGGTTATGTGGCTCAGAAGAACACTGGTCCCAGCACGGTTCAGGTGCAGACCGTCCCAACAGTACAGATCCCACTTTCCCCAGTATTTGTGCCTGTGCCCCACAAACTGGAACCCACTTCTCCCACACCAGTCTTTGAGCAACACATTCATCTCTCTAATCTGATTTGCCTTGTGCCAATTTACACGTGGCTTGGGTAATAATCCAGAGATTATGACCTTTGAGGTGCTGCTTCTTAATTTGGTGCCAAGCTCCTCATACTGACTATGCAGAACCTCCTTCTTTGTCCTGTTTATGCTGTTGGTACCAACATGGACCATGACAACTGGGTCCCTCGCCTCCCACTGCAAGTTCCTTTCCATCCCTGAGCAGATGTCCCAAATCCTGGCAGCAGACAGGCAACGCAGCCATCGGAACTCACGCTCTTCGCCGCAGAGAATGGTATTAATCCCTCTGACTATACTGTCCCCTACTACCACTACATTCCTTGTAACTCTCTCCACGTGAGTGGCTTCCTGTACCACGGCCAATTAGCTCATCTGCCCTGCAGCCCCCACCCTCATCCAAACAAGATGAAAACACCTCAAACCTGTTGGATAATTGCAAGGCCCGAGGCTCCAGCACTCCTGCCTCTGGATCACCTTCCCTGCCTCACTTGTGGTCACACCCTCCCTGTCCCTGAGCACTGACCAAATCAGAAGTCTGCATCCTAAGGGATGTGACTGCCTCCCGGAATAAAACGTCCAGGTAACATTCCCCCTCCCTGATATGCCGCAGTGTCTGCAGCTCGGCCTCCAGCTCAATAACTCGGAGCAGAAGTGCCTGCAGCCCCAAACACTTACTGCAGATGTGTTTGCCCTGGATCACACAGGTTTCCAGAAGCTCCTACATCCTGCAATCGCAGCACATCACCTGCCCTGCCATCTCCAATATGTGTTAATTAATTAATTAATTATAATTAATAAAGCTTACACATCCCAAAAGGTTTTGGCACTGCCAATAAACTTTACAATACCAGGAAAACAACACAGTACTTACAATCCTGATAAAACTAATAATACCAGTTACTGGTTTACCTACTCCTTCTGCTGCACCAGAAGGCTGGAGGCTGAAAAAGAGCAGAAGAAAGAAGCACCTCTTCTCCACCCTTCACCAAACTCCCCACTCAATACACTTTACTTCTTGGCATAAACTTTACCTAAAGTACCTCTTTCCCCCTATGCACTGAATTCCCTCTTTGAACCAAATTTCCAAATGTACTCACTTGATCTCTGTCTCACTCAGACCGACATCTCCCTTCACAGACCATGTGTCTCTTACTGACCGTGCACTTTAAAAGTCCATTTCTTATATAGAGCTGTGATGAGTCACTCTCTAGTTTAACTTACTGCTACAGTAATCAACACCTATTCAGGCACCCATGGTGTAGGTACGCCCACAGTGCTGTTAAGGAGGGAGTTCCAGGATTTTGACCCAGCGGCAGTGAAAGAACAGCGATATATTTCCAAATCAGGATGGTGAGCGGCTTGGAACGTCCATGTTCCCATGTATTGGCTGCCCTTGTCCTTCTAGATGGTAGCACTCGTGCGTTTGGAAGGTGCTGCCTAAGGAGTCTTGGTGAGTTCCTGCAGTGCATCTTGTAGGTGGTACCACACTACTGGCATTGTGCATCAGTGGTGGAGGGAGTGAATATTTGTGAACGAGGTGTGAATCAATCGGGCTGCTTTGTCCTGGATGGTGTGGAGCTCTTGAGTGTTGTGGGAGCTGCACTCATCCAGGCAAGTGGGGAGTATTCCATCACACTCCTGACTTGTGCCTGGTGGATGGTGGACAGGTTTTGTGTAAACTTCCCCTGGACAATTGCCCTGCACTGGGAGCCACCTGAAAAATGCAATTTAAATCACAAACTTAAGGTGGTTCTGACTGGGTTACGCCAATAACTACCCAGAAAAAGTTAGAAGAGTTGAAACCTCTTCTGGCTTCTGGGAAACTATTGCACAGACCCACACCAACCCCACCACAGGACTACCCCACGCCCCCACTCAATACCTCCCCACACCACCTCCCCCCAACCCCCAAATCCTACACACTTACCTTCTCCCTGGCATGTCGTGTACTTTTATACTTCACTGGACCTTTAAACTGACCTGCTTTATGGCAGCTGGTGCCATAGAAAAGGAGGGATGTCTTCCTTCCCTGTGACAGAGATGCTCTCAATGCTGGGCCCTGGGGATGTTCTGCACTACCTGGATCTTGCCCAGCCTGAGTTGGAAGGTCGGGCAAGACAGGATTTCGGACAGAATCTTCTGTTTGGTGGGCACGGGCAGACCCCGCTCGCTGATGCCACTCGGTGATGTCGGGCGTGCATCCCGATGTCACTGCGCATCATTCTGATCTGTGCGCCCGCCAAACTGTCAAAGGCCTTTTAAGGGCATTAATAAACTAATTAAACTAATTGTCAGGACTGCCCGTCCAACCTTAAGAGCCCAGGCGGCCTTCACATTTATCACGAAACATCATCCACGGGCGGGACGAGGTTACATGAAGGGTTTATTAAATGAATAAATATTTTTCAAACATCTGATAAACATGTCCCAGCTCATGTGATGCTGTCACAGGAGGGGACAGGTGCAAATGATTTCTCACGTTCTTTATTTTCAACGTTGAAACTGAACTTAATCTCCCTGAGGCAGCTCCGTGCATCAGGGGGATTTCTGCACTGTTTCGCGCTCATGCATGAAAGAGCGCAGACCCCCCCTCCCCCCACCTCCCCCCCACCCCCCACCCCTGCACAGGGTGCTTCTGGGTCCACGTCACGCTGGGCGGGCCTTATTTGGCCAAAATGGCGGCGCACAGCTGATCGCAGGCAGAGATCGGCTCCGTGCCCGCTCCCAACCAGCCCGCCTGACAGGGAGAACATTCTCCCCGTCCGAGTAAGTAACTGGGATCAGAGTGACAATCCCCACTGACTGCCACTCAGAGGAAACTCAGGCCCATGGTGATACGTAATGAGTAATTGTACTGATTTGTATTGGTGTTTTAGAATCCTTGAACAGTGTCTGCTTCCCTTTTTTTAATGGTATGTTTCAGGTAGACATATATGGCAGGTTGGCTGAAAAAGCAAAATGACCTCCTGTAGCTTTTCCTAACAATATATTTAAGTAAATCACTTAGTTATTTTGAATCAGTCAGAACAATGCAACAGACCTTCTGATTGCTGACATATTGTGTCACACTATATACAAAACTTAATTAGGTAATTAATACACAAGGAATTAATACACAAGGATAGCATGTACTTTTCAGCACACTATTATTTCTGCATCATGATCGCTAGTTGACACTAGTGGTGATCCAGTACACCATGGGGCAAAAATTACTTTCTTAGTATTGCAGCTTGATATTGTGTCACCTATCAGAATAATATCAGAATAATGTTCTCCAGTGTCACCCTCACCAAAAGAGCATCCAGAGCAGGCAGTTAATGACCTCACATGGATTGGTAAATGAATGGATTAATTGCTCTCAGCCCCTTTCCCCCATGCTATCCTCCACTCCCCGTATCAACCCTGGAAGTAGTGTCCTATAAATATCTCTGCACAGTGACAGCGCCAATCAAGACATTGGTTCTAAGGGGATAATCTTTGTGTACAAAATCCTGAGTTCACTTTTACATGCTTTGAAAGTGATTGATAAGATGTTTCCACACATAAAACCACCACAAAAGCGTTCCAATGATTCTCATAATTCTTCCTGTATGTGTTGTATAAATTATGATTATTTTGCTCTCAGTTACTCTCAGTGGTGGGCTCCAATAGGTTATAGTAATGTTATTAAAGAGAATGTAATTTTATTCCTTTGCTTATAAACAAACCACACACTGTGCCAAGAATTATGTTCAGGACAATACTCTAATTGTGCTTTTAATCTCCATGAGTAAATCTCTCCCACAGGAATATTGAGAATCCTTGGTGTCACAGTCTGTTCTATGGTGAGAATATAAAGATGCTTTTGTTTTGTCAGGGGCATAGATATTCATGTCAAGAGGAAGATTAATATAAGTCTTTCAAAATAATGAGTATTGGAGTGTAGCTGTTTATGTCTTTAATATGCATGTTTATGATATTGGATACCAATTTAATCAGAGTAGATGTGATGTACTTTTGAATCTACAGTTTATTTTGTACTAAATGTTGATCTAATATGAATAAAGCTATTCCAGAATGGGATCTTAGTTTCGCTAAATAAAGTGAGTGGGGGTATTACAGTTGGCAGCATGCTTGACAGGTTTACACAACTATCTAACAGACTGGTGAAAATGATTGAGACAGATACCATAATTGGTTTCCAACAGTTGCAAACTTACAGCACTGGCCATTGCAATGTTATATATTCCGCAGTCCAGCAGATGGGGGGGAAACTATGTGATTCCTGGTGGCCCTTGTGACAAAAGCAGAACCAAATTCCCCGGCAGATGCAATGGGACACACAGGCAGAAGACAGTTCTGATTTCTCCTGAGTTGATCTGAGGTGAGGTGTCAATGTGCATTCCCTGGCAAAACAAAGATGAATATGTGCCCATTTTTCCTCACAGTATAATGAGGGCATACGTGCATGTTTGATCATCTCTTGCGAAACTGTTCAAAATATTCTTATTACAAAAATGACAGCAAGCACCGAGATCACTGCCTTGTCGATTTGACATAAAATACTGAGAAATGAAGCTTGTGGAAATACAATGGGATGTACTATTAAGGCAGTGCTGGACTATGGGGCACTTTAGCCCGACATTTTCATTTTAATTTCATTTCCTATCTAGGTACTAGTGTATAAAGGACTAGTGGATTTCTGCATTTTAATGCACATCTTTTGATACCATCCTTATCAAAACATGTATGGCAAAAGTGGCTCACAGTGCTCTCCGTTCTTCAATTGAGATTCAGGAATAATGCTTTAAATAAGGAAAAAAAATGCAAAAAGTCAAGTCGATGTCAAAAAAGAGAAATTCGCAGGACAGGTTTGACAGTGAGCGTATATGCAACAACTGTTGTCAGCTTTGACAGGTCTGCAGCCCCTTGAGTTGGTTTATTAGTGGCCCACAAGCGAAATCACTTTTTTCACATTGGGGTGGAAGGTTGTCAGTATCAACCAATCGGTGAGAAGACAAAGAAATGAAAGTTTTCAGAACCAATCAGATCAATTTGAGAATTGGGCAAAAGCCCATTAGAATTTCACACCCTCACCCACTACTGTTGGCTGCATACAAATATGAGGCTTGGGATAGAATTCCTTCAAGGATTTTGTCAAATCCCGTCTTAACTTTGTCAGAAGATTGATGGCAACCCTGTAAAAATGATGCTTCTTCTGGGTTTCACTTGATCTTCCGCTGAAGTATGGTCAGAGGAGAAGAGAAATTACTGGAAATTACTGGCAGCAAAGTTTAAAATGGGCTGATGGTTTTTAGAGTCACCATTTCTGACACTTACAATTACACCTGTGATTATTTCATGATTGAAATTCTACATAATTACAGTTTGTAAAAAGTAGCTCAATATTTGCTTTTTAAGTCGTGTCCAGCTGATATTTTATGCAAAGGCTTATTTTCAAGATTGCCAGCAGCTGTTTTTAGAGAGATCAAGGTGTAGACATCTGTATTCGTTGTGCTGGGTTTTGGGTGTGAAACAGGCATAAAGTTTACATTTAGCAATGGTAACATGTGTGTCCAGTCTGGCTTTGGAATCAATACAAAACTCTTGGGGCCCATTATTTAGACCCCTTGAGTGTGTGACTGAGGGGCCCAAAACCTCTTGAGGGTGCCTTTGAGAAGTTTGTTGCCAAGGAGTGTTGCAACCTACCACATTCAGGATTCTCCAAAACCAGGTAGGTGGAACTTTTAAAAAAAAAAATAAGCTCCTCAGAGGAGCAGGAGTACATTCATGATCAGCAGCACTCCCACCCCCAACCTGAAGCATTTTCCATCTATCCACACCCTGCAACCCCAACCCCCACATTCCACCCTCCCCACTCCCCCTCCGCCACCCCCACCAACCTCGGTCATACCTAAGGGCCACTATGGCCGAGGTGGGCGGCCTGACATTGGTGCCTTTGGTAGGGCAAGCTGCCTGTGGAGAGACAGCTTACTTTGAACAGCTTACAATGAGGCCCAAGGACCATTTCTGGTCAAACCGCGGACTTCTTGGATCGGGTGGGTGACATTAATGGAAAAGAAAATTAGGGGAGTTGGAAAGTGGTCTGCCAATTCACCATTGGTCCTTTCTCGCCCTGCGATTAAAGTTTGAATTACTATCCCAAATGTTGGACACATCCATACTTTAAATTGTGATGAGCTTGTGCTCTGCTGAGTTTCACCCTTACTCATCGTCTTCAATAACTGTACATTCGTGTCTATTTTTCAGCTGCTAACCTTTTTGAGCCTACATCAGCTTATATTAGCTTTCTACCTGGCGTGCATGAGTCAAGGATAATAAATTCTGACCCTGTCTTAAGACGATGTGGTAATAAGTACATGGATTAGTTTGCACAACAACATGGTATGTCTGAGCTAAGTCCTTCAAAGGACTGAATTGATTATTTTATTCTGTTTGATTTCCTCTGAAGGGGGTCATATATTCAAATATCAACCGAGTTGCCGGAACAATCAACATGTTTGATGAAAGTAACAGGTACAGGGGAGTCATGCTGAATTCACTGGTGATTCACTGGGGTTAATGCATTAGTCGCAGGCTGAGCAGTATGATTTGACTAAGAGGTGAATAGTTCAAATGTGGCTGTATAAAGAAAAGGCTTTGCCATTGCTAATTATACACATCGCTTCATTTCAGTTTTGAAGTTTACAGTTACGCCATCTCCGAAATGGAAACAACAGAAAATAATTGCAACAGAAGAATTGAGATTCACAATAAACTGTCACATATGTCATATAGGCATTGACACATAGGCACATTCATTGTTAACTCCACAAGGTACTTTCATCTGCATCTAATGTTTTTCATGTGGTTAGATAGACTGTAGCCAGATTGAGATCTAGTGGCATTGTGCTATTTATATTCAGCCAAAAGAAGGCATATTCGGTGGATGGACAGTGCCAAAGTTGCTTCAATTGACAAGACTCACACATAGTAGACAAATTCAGGTATCCTTTAAGTGAGAAGCAAATATCTTAATTGGTACATCATGGTATCTTTTCATATCATAAAGGGGTTCCACCAATAATATCAATTAAACTGAGGGGGAACTGCGTTTACAAAAAGCTAACGCATTTTTAAAAATTCTTTATTAAAAGTTAAGGTTGGCGATAGGGCTGAATGTTTTTCTCTCAGGGATTTCAAGATTGATCCTATAGGATTTTTTTTTTGATTATTAGGTATTAAAATGTGATTATATTATGTGCTATGGTGTGCTCTGACTAGGATCAGTTTACATTTTCTGGTTAGGAATACGCTGGGTCTTTGTTTCAACAGAAAATTCAAAGCAACTGGCTTAGAACTACCATTTTACCAAACATGGAGCCTAACTGGCCCCATCTTGCTCTCAGCGATGAATGGCTTTTGCCCTTCACCTCAGTGTCAACTGTCCACAAACTTTCCACAGGCTTATCAGCAGAGATGCCCACAATTTGGTGTATTTTTTCAGCACATCCCAATGGAGGCATCCGTGGCGTCTATAGACAGGGCAAGCAACAGCAAGTGTCTTCAACCAATCAAATTGAAGAATCCTCGCTGACATGAAGCCCTTCCAAACCAGGAAGTACAAAGCAGGAAATATAAATTACAGTTCAATGATGGAGAAAAGCAAAATTAAAATTGGAAAATACAGATGGTTTAAAAGAGAGAGATAAAAGAGACAAAAAGAAAAACATTAGAACATTTTTTTCTTTATTTTTTTTTAAATCTGCAAGATTTTTTTTTCTGAGGGGATGAGACCCTAAGCTTGTAAAGTTATCTTTTTAGGGCTAGGGAGGTGTTCAACAGTAATTATCACTTATTATACCCCTAAAAGCTCAATTATTCCTAAATGTACCAGCCCTAACTTTTTTTTCAGTTGTCCTTACTACAGAATTAGTGAGGAACTACCCATGTTCACATCCTAACAATTCCTTTCAGCATTTAGTCTATCAGCAAGGATGACAATAATGGTTTACTCTGTTAAAATGGCAAACACCAGTAACCTCTCTGCTAATACTATAGCAAAATTCAGGGCAATATCTTCTTCAAAGGGGCACAGTATTATCAAACGCTTCAGATTTATAAACAGAAGATTATGCAAAGATGTTGCCTTGTTGCACTTGCTCATGCTGATTCCCTGACTACAGAGAAAATGGATTGCATTGTATCTGCATCTGGAAGCTAATGTAGCAGTGTTTAGATGGGAGTTTCCAGGACAAGTGATTTATAGATTTTCCAGAACTCAGTTGAAATCTTCCAGGGACAAGCATGACATAAGTAAAAATGCAGCAAAACAAAAAAATACATTGAGGAAAACTTTCCTGAATTTGCTGGTGTTATATTTTCTCTACAGCTTGTTTGATTAATGTTTGTACAGATGCCTGGTATTTGTTAGGTTTAGTTTAGCAATATTAGGCTGTCTTTTTTGTGATTCATGTCACAGATGTAATCCTACACATTGGTACAGTGCAGTAGAAATTCCCTGTAAATATGCTTAGATAAAGGTGAAGACCTGATGAGGATGGGAGAGAGAGTAAGAGAAGCAATAATTGCATAATCAGGCTGCTGTTAAATAGCAATAGGACTATATCCAGAAAAAGTCATTTTTAATTAATTTATGAGTGCTCTTATGTTAAAGCCAATAACCTCAAGGCCCGGAAAGACTGATAGAATTTTCAAGTGTTTCATTGCAACGGTTTTAAATTACAAAAGTCTTTCATTTGAAGATTTGCTTTATTGTAGTAACATACATGATTGTCCCTCATATACAATTGAATAATTCTCTTAAAGTGTTTTCTGCTCTTATTCGGTTAGAGTACCATTTGACAACGAGGAGGCTTCAGGGCTAATGTTGATCTGGGTACAATTTTCCATCAATGTAATTGTAATTTTACTTTCTCAACAAGTTCAGTTTCTGTTGAAACATTACATTGAAGACAGTGATATTACAATAGAAAAGATTTAAAATCCTATAAATGGAAAGAATTATTGTGAATTCAGTATGTCAGTAATTCTAATCTACCTGAGGAGGAATTTATAAAATAATATCATTACCATGGTGAAATAAAGAGACTTTGATATCACAAAATGGTGGATAGATGTTTGTACGATCCATTTTGTTAACTGAAACACCTTTCTAATTCTGCAATAAACATTTTATTGGACCACCCATCAGTTTGAAATATTTAATGTGGAAACTAAAGTTGTCAAATTTCCTGCCAATTCACCTGAAAGCCAACGGTAAATGAAACATTCACCAAAGTTAAGCAGGACACAGTGAACTGGCTCCCCATTATACACAGCACCTGCTATTTAATTCCATTGACTGCTATGCTACTGAATATCAGGTGCTGAACCCAATGCCTAGCTGATTTGAAATTGCCGAGATGAATTTCTACCCCTGTCTGAACACACAGCAGAATACAGAGAAATGGTTACAGTGTATGTAGCAAAATTATATTAGGTACATTATTTTTCAGCAAAAATTGTGTCAGTTTGGTTCAGTTGGTGGCATTTTTGTTTCTGAGTCACACCCGTGTGGGTTTAGGACCTGCTAAAGGGCTGGAGCATATAGTGTTGTGCTGATAGTATTATTAGCACAGAGTATTACTGCCTGACACTTCAGAGCAATACTGGCAGAATGTTGCATTCTTGGAGATGCTGTCATTCAGATGGAATGATAATCTAAGGCTTCATCTGCCTAGACCAGCGGTTCAAGTGAATATTAAATATGCGAAGAAAGGCAGGAAGAGCTCCTATATCCTAACGAAAATTCAAGCCTCAATCAACACCACCGGGTCCAGTCATTAATTTAATTGTCACATGCAAATTGATTATAACAATAATGGCTGAACTTCAAAAATAATTAATTGGTTATGAAAGACTTTGGACTGTGACATGGGCATAAAACAAATGATTTCTCACACATTTACAATTTGTGTTAAAATCTCCATAGAGCCCAATAACTTTTAAAAAGATATTTGAATCCCTGGTGACCAGCATAAAGGAATCGCATAACAAAATTCCAAGTTTTAAGTCTTTTACTATAACAAACAAAGTGCAAGTAACATTGACTAAACATTACTTAGTTGTAACTAATACTGTAAAATACAGAAAAGATAACCCTTTTTCATATTTTAACATGATAGATAACCCCACACCGCATCCATAAACATTAAAACATTCTCCACAGGATTAGAGTCTTTACAGGAAACAGTCCACAGTCATTCCCAGCTTCCAATAGGTTCACACCTCCCTGCTTCACCGAGTCATAGGGCTGAATTTTCCCTTTGACATGTGGGGTCGGGTCCTGCACGTCCCGGTGTAAAATGATGGGCGGTGATGTCGGGCGAGCGTCCCGAAGTCACTGCGCGCCATCGCGATATTTCGCTGGGTGGGCGCGTGATGCTCTCCGATGCGCATCCACCATTTATTAACAGGCCACTTAAGGCCCTTGAGGCGCCAATCATCACCAATTTTTCAGCGTCCGTGCAATCTTCGGGTCAGCGCATGGGCTCAATGGGCAGGCGGGTAGGACACATTTGTATAAACCTCATCCACGGGCGGGATAAGAGGGCTCAGTGGGGTCATGAGTGTGCACAGTCAAGTATTTATTTCGGAAAGTTTTTGAAACTTGCCTGTGTGATCTGCAATACTTCAAAACACACACCAGCTGCTTGGACTCACAACCTTCAGGTCCGCACTCTGCAGTGAGGAATCTTTTTTGGGCCAGCAGGTTTCAGGAAGCCTTCCCTTAGCCTGGGAATGGGAGCAGAAGGCTCCACTGGAGGCACCTCCTCTGAGGAGGAAGGGAGGGCTAGAAGGAGGAGGAGGCCAGGAGTGCACATTCGGCCTCCAGGGGAGCCACCTGTAGGAGGACGGGTGCAGGAACAAAGGGCGCAGGGCCAAGAGGTAGACCAAAGCAGAAAGGTCCGCAGAAGATGCCACTCTCCTGCTGCCAGGGTTTACAGGCCGCGAAACAGCTACCTCAATATGTCTGAGGTCCAGTGCTGAAGGAGGCTCCATCTCTCAAGGGAGACAGTCACCTCCATCTGTCAGATGATTGGGCCTGAGATCTCCCCTAACTGTGTGGGGGGACACCCCAGAGGCTCTAAAGGTCACAGTTGCCCTTAACTTCTATGCCTCTGGCTTCTTCCAGTGCTCGGTGGATGATATTTGCGATGTCTCCCAATCAGCTGTGCAATCAGGTAATGTCAAGCAGGTTACAGACGCTCTGTTCAGACAGTCATTGACATTCATTCACTTCCGCTGGGACCAGGCCAGTCAGACACAGTGAGTCAGAGGCTTCACGGCCATTGCTGGCTTCCCCCGTGTCCAGGGTGCTATAGACTGTACACATGTGGTAATCAAGGCGCCAGCAGGTGAGCCCGGTGCCTTCATCAACAGGAAGGGCTTCCACTCCATGAACGTGCAGATAGTGTGTGACCACAGGATGCTGATTCTACAAGTCTGTGCAAGGTACCCAGGCAGCTCCCACGTCACCTACACCCTCAGACACTCCCAGGTGCCGGGACTCTTCAGTGCTCCAGCCCGGCTGGATGGATGGCTGCTGGGTGACAAGGGCTATCCCCTCAGAAGGTGGCTCATGACGCCTCTCCACTATCCAAGAACAGAAGCTGAGCAGCGGTACAATAGGAGCCAGGGCTCCACAAGGGCTGTGGTGGAGAGAACCATCGGTCTTCTCAAGATGTGCTTCCAGTGCATGAACCACTCAGGGGGCGCACTCCAGTACCCCGCAGATCGTGTCTCAGTGAAAGTGGTTGCATGCTGCACTCTCTACAATCTTGCACTGGAAATGGGGGATGCTGCGGATGATGAAGATGTAGACACAGTGGCTGCGGCTGCACACGATGAGTCCAGCAGTGAGTCCGAGGATGAGCACGTACAGGGAAATGCTGAGGGGGTAGACACTGACCCGGGCATACTCCAGGGAGGCAGGGACACCCGGGAGGCTTTAATCCAATAAACCTTCAGCTAGAACAACACAGATGGACCCTCCAGGACAAGCCTGGGCTGTAGGTTCCATATGCGATACCTGAGTGCAAAATCATCCAGATTAGGAACAGTCACTAAGGGCCTTGTTAATAAAGCTGAATGTCCCACAAAGCACTCATTACAGTTTTGGAAACCACACACATGCAGAAGAAAAGAGGCATCCTCAACCATGGTGACAAATCTGAATTTAATACGTCAAGCAAACCAATTTATTCCAGAAAAAAGAGAATAGTGTTCCCAAAGAAAAGAAATCATAAGAACCTCATCTGGGGCCAACACAAAAGCACCAGTGATAAACCCGGTGCCTAAGGTGCCTTATGTTTATGTTTCCGGGTGCTACGTCTTGGTGCTGCCCCCTCGCTGGGAGTGGTATCTGAGCCAGCCTGCTGACCCTGCTGTCCTGTTGGCCTCGATGACCTTGGCGGTCGTCCTCTGGCCTGTGGAGCCTGTGCTGGCCCCGCCTGGGAGGGAGCTGCCAGTTCCACAGCTGCATCTCACCAGTCGTCACAGCCTCATCGGATGCTACGGTTACTGGGAGAGGGGCAGAGGAGCTGCCGCCCTCATCCGGAGCGCCCTGAGAGGTGCCCGCAGAGACAACAGGCAGCTGCTGCTCCAACGTGAGGTCGCTTCAGACCTCCCTGCTCACCGTGGATGGATGGGCACCGAGCTGGGAAAGTTGGTACCCAGACCATCTCCCACACTGGCACTGACCAGCTGAGATCAATGCCGATGTGAGGGCTTGCTGGTCCGAGCGTATCCCCAGGAAGCCCTGATGGGTCTCCTGGAGGAGCATCTCCACGAGAGTCACCACTCTCTCCATGGAGGACGCATGGCTCTCGGACATGAGGATCATTGCTTCGGCGATAGTCCGCGTAGACTCCTCCACCATGGAGACCAAGCCAAGCACAGCCTCGTGTATCACCCCCAGATGCTCCCGCACACCCGGCCACATTTCCTGCTCCTGCTGCATCACGGACAACTCCAGAGGCACATCATCAGGCACCAACTGGGCATGTACCTGGTCTCCTGCAGTCCTCTGACTGCTGGCACCATGGGCACTCTCTGTCTCTGCCAACTCCTCCAGCGACTGTGAAGTGCCTTCAGCACTGTGCCCCAGGACACTAGCTGATGTTGCAATGCCCACTGAGGTGCTAGTATCTGTGCTGGTGCCTGCCTCACAGAAGTGGTGTGACGCTGGTGAGACTTCAGGGCCCTCAGGTGTGAGAGGGGACCGGTGTGCCTCCTCCTCCCAGCCCTGCTCCAATGATGCTGAAAGGAAGAACGAGGACAGTGGATCAGTTAACGTGGAGACAATGTCAATGTGTATCTCTGTCCCCCGGATCATTATGCGCTCATCCTTCCATAAGCAATGGTCAAGCCATGTTGCAAACTTCAATCACTGAACATTCAGCACTGCCATGGCTGTTAGGATTCATTGAAACAGGCTGTGGGTCACCATTGGACCCAGCAGACAATGTACTCCAGCCGCGCCCACTCCTGCTCCACCACCCCACCCGCCAAACAGAAAACTCAGCCCATGATGTTGAGTGACCATCAAAAGGCACTTCCCTCAAGTTTTGGAGAATTTCTGGCAGCAGTAAGATCCACTCCAGAGATTTAACCCTCCCCCCAGCCTCACCAGGGCAAATCTTCCCCAGACCTTAGACTGCTACAGGGTGTGTCCTTTCAACCAGGGACCATCCTTCCTCTCGACCTCTACCTGGTAGACCACAGGGAATTCACAGCATTTTATTCCCTGCGGACTACACCAGCCTTTTGTCTCCCAATGTGAGCTCCCTTTGTCTCTCTTTTCTGCACAAAACTTGGAGAGTGAAGGTGTGCCCACAGTGCCTTTGTTTTCAGGTGTGAACATCAGGAACCCTGCTCCTAGTGCGACTCAACCTGGGGCCCCTCGTCCCCAGCCAAACTACACAGGCTTGTTGTTGGGCAAAGAATTGTAGATCACATGACCCTCTTCATTCCTCCAATTTACCTTGAGTTAAGGAGACAGCCCAATTCGTAACTATTTCGGAAAATCTCACGTTCATAACAAGTGGGAAGGAAAAAATGAAGAGGATTTTCATGACCCAAATACAATTAGATTCATAAAGATCAGTAAGAATTTGCAAACGTGGGTATCTGGAAATAAAAAGAGTGAAGGAGAGAAAACACAGCTACATCAAATAATATTCTACAAAGAAAATGCAGGAAGAAGAGAACTGTGAGGGAGGCTGCGATTCTTTGGTGAAAAGTTTTAATTAGCACTAGAGCTCAAAGGAAGAAGCCACTGTGAATCAAATAAGTTTGAGTTATTAAAAACCCAATCCTCTCTCCCCCTCACCTAGGCTTGCTGAGAATCTCAGCGAGTGCATTTGACCAGCTAGGTTTTGACAAACTGAGCATTCAATAGTGAGGAACTTTGATGTGCAGGTTCAAAAAAAAAAGCATAAGGACTGTTATGAAGGGGTGCATCAGGAATTCAATAACCTGAATATTGTTTCTCAACAATTTTCTCTATTCCGTTCTCGAATCATTGCTATAAAAACAAAAAACTGCGGATGCTGGAAATCCAAAACTAAAACGGAAACAGAAATACCTGGAAAAACTCAGCAGGTCCGGCAGCATCAGCGGAGAAGAGCACAGGTGATGTTTCGAGACCTCATGACCTTTCAACAGAACTAAGTAAAAATAGGAAAGGGGTGAAATATAAGCTGGTTTAAGTTGGCGGGGGGGTGGGGGGTGCCGGGGGGAAGTTTGGGGTTGTTGGGACAAGCAGCCAGTGATAGGAGGAAATAACCAAAAGATGTAACAAGGCAAAAGAGAGATTTGAAAATCCTGACGGAGAGTAGAACAAAACTTCTTCAAGGTAGGCATTTCTGAAGAGAAGTGGCAGTCAATTAAACACAGAGATAAAAACTAAAAACTGCGGATGCTGGAAATCCAAAAGAAAAACAGAAACAGAAACAGAAATACCTGGAAAAACTCAGCAGGTCTGGCAGCATCGGCGGAGAAGAGCACAGGTGACGTTTCAAGTCCTTGTTGAGGGGTCATGAGGACTCGAAACGTCAACTGTGCCCTTCTCCGCTGATGCTGCCAGACCTGCTGAATCATTGCTCTCAGCCAAGTGGTCAATATGTACGTGTCAGCCTGAAGTACTGGGTGTCCTGTTAGACCATAATGGTATCACAGCCAAGCCCGGTTCGGCCTTGGCTCATGGACACACATGTACAACATCCCACAGTAAAATCCCTGGTGTCCACACGGCCAGGATATTTCAGTCAGTGTGCAGGGTCGGGCCCGACACGTTGGTGCGTGAAATGACGTGCGATGATATCAGGCGTGAGTGCCAACGTCATGGCGCTGTCTCGTGATGTTTCGTTCAAAGGGCACGTGCCGCTTTCAGCTGAGCAACCTGCTATATTTAAAAAGTCCTGTGGAAGCCACTAGTGATTGATTAAGTTCAACCTAAAGCTGCCCATCCAACCTTTCGGTTGGCGGGTAGGCAAACAGACCAAGTGCCCTTGAAGTTTTTTTAGGAAACCTCATCCACAACTTAAATAAAAAGCTGCTACGAAAAATAAGAACATGTCCCATCTCATTTGGCACAGTCACACGGGGAGACATGTTCCATTAAATTTTCACTGCTCTCAATTACTTTTTTAACCATCGCTTCAATCTCCCTGAGGCAGCTCCGCCCCCTGCGCGAAATATCGGCGGCGTGGAACCGATCGCGGGCGGCAGCCAGCTACTTGACCACCTCCACCCACCCTCCCCCACCACTCCTGCCAAGCCCACCCAACAGGGGAAACATTCTGCCCACGAGCCAAAGACAGCACCCAGTTATAAAACGTGAGGCTGGTCGTTTCGTGAATTAAAAAATGGGATATTCTGAAACTGATTGCGGCTGCTAACAAGTTTGCTTTTAATTTTGATATTTGCAGCTCTAATATTTGAAATGGGGGTGTCGGGCTCTCTCCCATCCTTGGGCCTATTGAGGCCCTGGAGTGGCCTGCTCCTGCTCCGAATTCATACGTTCGTATAAGGGCCTCGTGCCACCCCTCCCCCGCAACTGGAATTTTACCTGTGGCCAGGGGAGGCCCATATCTTATGGGATGTCTGGCAGTTTTAGCTCCGGGGCCTGAGGTTGGGCAGGTGGGGGCTGAAGGTTGGGGTTGGCGAGGAATCTCCTTTGCAGGTCCCCTGGTGCATCGGAGGTACCCGCTTTCCTCCCAAGGGGTGAAACCTCTGTCAGGCCAGTGATGGGACTCCCTAAGACAGAGGTTCCCAGTTTTGACCACTAATGGAGGTGCAGCATATCAGTGGTGGTCAGTACACCAAGAAAGTTGAGGTATACTACCCTCCGCTCGGGGGTATTGGCAAGCGGTGTGAAATCCTGATGAGGCAAATTCATAAAAATAAAGTATCCTCGATTCATCCCCTTGCTTAGGGCAGTTGCAGGGAGTTGCTGGGAACCCCTTTCCCATGGATGAGTAGTCATTATAGTTTCCTGGCACCTGGAGCAGTTGGTTGTCAAAGCAGCAACTACATCCATCTGTCCCACCCAAATATGGTGCCCTTCTGCTTACGCTGTTAAACTCAGTGGAGGTAATCATGCTGAGGGCACTGTTGGCTGTGAGTGTGATCTCAGTACAATTGTTGGGATTATAGTGCAGGGATTTCCAGGCTCCTTGTTTTTTCCATTACCAGTTAAAGAGGAAGTATTTCTTGTTGTCTCTTCAACAGCTATAATTCTTAGAACTCAGAGCATATTATAAGGTGTTGATTTAAACTATAACTTAAGGTTAAATGTTCAATCAAGATCTGGCAAATGTACAAAGTGGTCAATTTAATGGAGCGACTCCAGAAATGTCCTGGACACACACCAGCACGATTGTAAGAAATCTAATACCTCCAGAAGAGGCTTGCTGTCACCTTAATGATCGTCACTGAATATGTACTTAGGCATTTTGGTTATTTCAGTGCTGTTTTTTTTTAACAGTACTTGATGAAATTCGCCTGTGATGAAACAGAATGACTGTGCCACAACTTTTAACACTTGACCCAACTATCAACACCATATATAGTTGCACAATTTCTAGAAACAAAACTTTATTTGGAAAGCATTGGATGCTTATTAGCATTGGAACTCCTGACATAATCCAAGGAAGAAAAACTAGGCTGCCGGCAGCTGAAATCAATCCTGTGAATTAGTTCCAACTCTAATTGACAAATAGTTCCTTGAAAACCTCCTACACAAAACCATTGAGGTCTCCATGGGGAGCTACTTGATATATTGAGCAGTAATCTGAACAGTCAACATGAACTCTTAACTTGGTGCTGATACTTATAGTAGCAATGTATATTTTGCCATTAACCACAATTTATGTACAATTATCATTGATTCAGATGCAAGCTAATCAATCAAATGGGCCAAACATGCTTCAATTGTTGAAAAGGGGACATGCAACTTAAACATCAACCTTGTCCACCAGCACCTTTTCCAAATTAAGCTGTTTAAAAGGTATTAAGAACTTTGACAGCTTGTTGATTTTCTTTTGGTTACATTTTCAATATTTTGTGAAAAGAATTAGCGCTGATAGCATCAATTGGATGAGCTTGGAAAAGTACTGACTCCTGCCAATAGTGAAAACGGAATAGAATTATTGCCACAGCACCTGGGTGCACCTCTGTTGGATTTGAATGTCAGGTTTCAGTACACCTACCCAATGTCATCATCACACCTCTTCTGATCCTTGGCCAGACTCCAGGATATGGGGGGAAGATCCAGTTAGGGTAACATTTTGTTTAAAGTAGATAACATTTGAGATTCAAGACATTTACTAAGTAAATAAAACCACAAGATTTGAACAAATAAAAATAAACTTTACTATACAAGTTGAGAAAGATAAAACAATTCACAATATCTATCTTAGACACTAACATTCAGGGTAAGTATGAGCTACTTGTGAATTAACAGATGAACACCACATTGCACAACAGATGACAGATATGACCAAAACAGATTCCATGGATTTCTCAACAACCCACCCAAACGTTTGCCACATTGTGAGTCAACCAATCTCACTGAAACTTTGTCCTTCTCACAAGGGTTTCCAATCTCCACATTTGAAGATCTCGCCTAGGAATTCTCTTCAAAAGTCATTCCCACTTGGACGTCTTCAACAATGGCCCACCTTGTAGGATTTCAATCTCAGCTTCTGAGATTCTTATCCCCTGGATCTCTGAATACACTCAAGCTTCACTTTCCACGTACAATCTCAGACCTTCGGCCATGCCAAGCGTAACACCACTGCTCCAAATGGGTATCTTTGTTCCAACGTCCTGCAACACGGAGTCACCAACTTTTGGCTGCCTCCTCAGAGCTTCAGGGTTTCTCTCGTGTCTACTTCGCTTAAAGTCTGCTTCCTGCAGCTCTTACTTGAATTCGGAGCCTATTACTCTGCTCCTTTCTTTAACTTCACTTAAGGGAATCTATTCTTGTCTCCTGGCTTTGTCCATTACCTGGGGCTTCTTTTGGAATCACACCATGTTCCCCCTCCCATGTCCTGCTCCCTGGGACACCTACAAGGTGATGGCGCTCCGTCTCAGGTCATCTGACCTGTCTTTTCACACCATTCCGTTTCCTTTCTTCTGCACAGGCATTGAGGGCCAGACCCTGGCCTGAAGAGCAGAGAAAAAATTGACCTGTGCACAAGCGTCCAGTTCCCGGCTGGCACACTTGTGGGAGACCTGAGTTTCGTCAGGAACCGGAGTTCCCAACCTACAAACTAAAGAAGATAAGTATTTGGGTTTCATCACACACCCTAACTGAAGAGAACTATTCACTGCATCAATCAAAATAAACCAAAAAAAAAGAGTATCAAATCACTATTGATCCAGAGAAGGAACTGGTGATTCACCCCGCATGTAAAGTACGAATAGATCTAAGAGGAAAGCTTGAAAGAGGGCTCAATGAGCTGGAAGAAAAGAAAGTGATTGCCAGAGTCACAGAACCTACAGTTCGGATAAATTCCATCGTTGTGAGAAATAACTTGCAAAGCTAAATGAAGAGGTTGCAGACAGAAATTGAAATCCGCTAGGCTAATATTGAAAGACACAAAGAACTCTTGACAGAAAAGGAAATTTGGAAAGTTCAGACAGCTAAAGAAGATTTCCAAGAAACTTACTGTGCTCCAAGGTGAAAGGTTAGAACTAGAGAACAAAGTCACTGACCTGGAAAGGGTGAAGGGTGAGCAGGACATAACGTGACAAGCTGAAAATGAGCGTATGGAAAAGGAACTTCTCGCTTTAAAGTTAGCAAGGAAGGCATCCAAGAGGGAGACCCTGAACTTCAACAAAACTTCAACAGCAAGTTATGCAAATAGAAAAACTTGAAATAGTAAAGAATGATAGTGCTGAGTTCAAACAGCAAATTAGTGAACTGCAGATGCAGCTTAACACCACATTACAGTCGGAGAACGACTAAATAAAGTAACACCCAGACAATGGGATGGTATGGGAGCCGATTAATTCACAATCAAGAACGGCATCTCAGAATAGTAGACTATTACTCAAAGTTCCCTTTCATTAGAAAGGTGAAATATTTGAAAGCTGCAACAATCATCTCAGCAGTGTGAGTTCTGTTTGCTAAGCAAGGGATTTCTGAAAGAATAATATGCGATAATGGAGCCTAATTCACCTCTAAAGTGTTGAAGGAATTTGCTGAACAGTATGTGTTCAACATCATCACCTCATCTCCACATTACCCAAGGGGACACAGTTTTATGGAAAGACACACCCAGATGGTCCAGGGAATTCTCATAAAATGTCAAGAGGCAAAGGAAGACACATTGTCTTATTGTCACTCTCAGTTACATACCAACAAGGAGCAGGAGTAGGCCATTCAGCCCCTCGAGCCTGCTCCACCATTTAATAAGATCACGGCGGATCTGATAGTAACCTGAAATCTGCAATCGCACCTACCACCGATAACCTATCACCCCCTTGCTTACCAAGAATCTATCCACCTCTGCCTTAAAAACATTCAAAGGCTTTGCTTCCACCACCTTTTCAGGAAGAGAGTTCGAAAGACTCACAACCCTCTGAGAGAAAAAAATTTCACCTCACCTCTGTTCTAAAGGGGTGAACCCTTATTTTTAAACAGGGGCCCCTAGTTACCCCTCTCAAAGGTGACATGAAATTGCCTGCAGAACTACTCACTGGCAGAAAGTGGAAGACGACTTTTCAAAGCAAGATACGCCCTCCAGTTGACCAGGGGGAGCGGGACAACAATTCACTGATGCACAGGTACAAGGGTACAAGGGAGTCAACGCTTGAAGCAGCGTGCCAAATTCTTACCTGAGTGTTGTTGAGGAGACAAACTGTATACGTGCAGAATCCAATCATGAAAACCTGGAACCCAGCAAAAGTTGTTGGTGAGGCTAAGACTCCAAGGCCATACCGTGGTGGTGGGGGGGGTGGTTGAGGGAGTGGGGTGGGAGGCGTGGGGGGTGGGGGACGGGTGTGTGGGGTGGGCCCCACTCGCCGAAGCACAAAATGACATCAGGCGTCATTCAGATCTTCAGTTCGACAGGAGCGAGTCGGCTGTGCACCCGCCAAACTGTCAAAGGCCTATTAAGGCCAGTTAACTATTAATTAAAGCAATAAAATGAGGCGAAGAGCCCAGCGGCCTTTGCATTTTTGATGGAAACTCACCCACGGGCGGGATGAGGTTTCATGAAGGGTTTTTTAAAGGTTTGAAAATACTTTTAATAAAATTCATAGACATGTCCCAGCTCATGTGGCAGTTTCACATGAGGGGACAGGACCTAAAAATGTTTTTTTTTGCCCTTTATGTAAATTTTTTAAACTTAAACTAATCTCCCTGAGGCAGCTCCATGCCCCGACTCAGGCAACTGCCCCCCCCACCCGTCACCCACACAGGGAGCGATCGGCTACACTCCCGCTCCTGCACAACCCCCCCCCGCCACACCAATGGGGAGAAAATGAAAATTCACCCCATGCACAACATCACCTGTAGTGCCCCAACTCATCACTAAGAGCAATGAATACCAAATCCACAAAACAGAGGCACAACATCTTCTTATCTCAGTGATACCATGAGTGATGTTTTTGAGAAAGGAAAAACTATAACAGATTATTAAGGTGTTCAGTTTAGTTCTAAACATCAATTGCTAATGTTCTTTAGCGTGTACACAAAAAAATTAGTGATTGGGGCAGTTTTGTTGATAATAGAAGCATTATATCATTTTAAGGAAAGAGGGATGTTATTTTCTTATATTATTCAAACAAGTTAGGGACTATATTGATATGCACATGTATATATATATATATATATATATATATCCAGAATGACACATCACACGTTACTGCATTAGTCAGTGTACCAAGCAACACCGTATCATTCCACAGCATATGGTGAGAGTTGAGAAACACGTTTGATGTCACCTCCTGTTTCTGGGTAAAATAGTCTGATTATTTCGCACTTCTGGGAACCACAAGACATAGCACCACGGTTTCAAGAAGGAAATTGACCATGGATTTACAGATGGGTACCGAACATTGCCCAGTTCAGATGGGTTTGCTGCCTACCTGCCTGCCCAAGTTTTGCCCCAAGTTACAATCGAGGGCCCGAGTGCCTTGGTACCAGCAGAATATTTTGCTCAGTTGGGACTCGTGGTCGTCTACGAGGGTTTGAGAGTCATCCAGGGATCTGGGGAGAGATCAGAGAGTTCAGTTGTGTGATAAGATTAGGAAATTTGAGGTCTGCGTGAGGGTCAAAGAGCAATCCAGAGTCAACCCAAAAAGCTGAAGCATGGCCAGAGAGTATGTCAAAGGTGTGTGAGCAGGCCGGAGGGTAATCAAGGATCATTGTGGATGCTGGAGAGTCATTCAAAACAGGCCGGCCTGGGTGGGGTCCATTGATTTGCACCATGGTTGTAGAGTCCCGAGACATGGGGCAGAATTTTTTGCCTGCCGGGTGGGCGGACTTGACCCAATCTCCAGCGGACGGGGAGCCGATCCCCGCCGGAGAAGCGGGCCCCACCGCCATTTTACTTGGGTGGGCCAATTAAGGCCCATCCAGCGTGACATCCGGCGGGAAGCGCTATGCGCTCCCTGTGCAGGCGAAGGGGGAGGGGGGATTCCCCAAAAGCGAGAGTCGCTCTTTCACACATACGCACGGAGGAGCGCACATCTCCCTGAGGCTGCACTTAGCCTCAGGGAGATCACTGACAGTTCTAAAAATGCTAAAAATAGAAAAAAAAAATCCTTAACATGTCCCCCTCAGGTGACAATGTCACACGAGATGGAACATTTTAATAGTTTACACTAAAACTTTATTAAACTTTTTAACTCCTGTGGATGAGGTTTCATGTTTTCTCTATTCCCCGCCAAGGCTCCTGGCCTGTCCAACAACCTTAAGGCTGGACCAGGCAGGTCCTTTAATCGGCCATTGACAGGTCGGCGGGCCCACAGCTGATTTTACTGAGCCCTCGCCTTCCTGAAAATTTAACTGGGGCGTGGTGACATCGGGGGTTCCGCCCAACCTCATCCCATGTCACTTTACAGCAGAAGCAACATAGGAAGATTGTAGCAGCAGGAAACTGGGTGGTCCAGTAGCTCTGCACTCTCAGCCCCATGGTCATGAGCACCAAGTAGTAGAAGAGCAGCAAGGTCATAGGAACAATATCACTTTCACGTTCCCCTTCCAGTCACAGACCAACCTGACCTGGACACACACCACCATTTCAGCATCAAAATATCTTGGAATTCCCCAGCCTTGAACATTGTGGGAGCATCATCAGCGCAAGCACTACAGCTATTCAAGGAGAGTGTCCATCTTCCTAGGGCAACCAGGATGCAAAATAAATGCAGCATTGCCAGTGTCACCCATGTCCCGGGGACAAAAGTTACAGCTCCAGCAGCAGAGGGGTCCAAAGTGGGTGTCGTGGGAGAGCAACATTCCAGGAGTTCCGGTGAGAAGTGTAGAGTCCCAGTGGTAGAAACAACATCCACTCAAATATCTTCTAAAGTGGCCCTTTGACCTGGCCTAGCAAGCCTATCAGTTTTACCAAAAATGACCTACAGCACACATACTACAGCCATTTAAATAGGTGGCTTATCGCCATTCATGGACCAATAAATATTGCCCTTGCCAGGGTGCTCACGCACCATGAATTAATGAAAATATTATTTTAGGACCTTACATATGGATAATGTAACATACGAACGAATGTAACACGCGAACAAGGAGCAAGAGTCAGTCATTCAGCCCCTCGAGCCTGCTCCGCTATTTAACAAGGTCAAGGCTGGTCTGATAGTAACCTGAAATCTGCATCCCACCTCCCCTCCCCGATAACCTATCACCCTCTTGCTTATCAAGAATCTATCCACCTCTGCCTCAAAAATATTACACAAAAACAAAAAAATGCAAGAAAATAATTTGCATTAATAATTTTAACATCCTCTGCAGAAAGCGAGCACAAAAGAACAGTGCTACAATCATTACTAGTCAATAACATCGCAAATCATGTCGTCTGTCGCTGTTGTTCAGCTAATTGGTATCCGTGTCAACAGTATGCAAATCCCAATGTTTTTGAAAAACACGATAGAGGTAGATGCACCAGAATTAGTCAGAAAAATCCAGTGAAACAACAGTGAATTGTGTTGCTGTTGATCTGTATCTGTGATCAACCTGAAACAATATCTCCCACCAAGGATCTCCCACCAAGGGTTCAGCGGGCTAACCTTATTGGTACGCAGCTCCCTCCAGTGATGGAGGTTGTTGAGATCATCACCTGGTGAGACATGGACTAGAACCACAAACAGAAATGCGAGTGTCGCATGCTGTTCAGTTGACAGGAGTCAGGCATGCAGACGAGCAAAAAAATGTTATTTCCCCCTCTGCCAGGCATTTCGCCACCTACCAAACAGCCTGAGAACTGACACAGCCCATCACGGAGCTGCCTTCGACACAAAAATGCCTCTCTATCCGCAGATCGCTTTGAGGAGCTGGCACTAGGTTACATTTTCCTGAGTCTGGCCAGGTTGAGGATAGGCATTCAGCTCGTAGGTTTAATGTTTGAGCTGTTCAAAAAGATAAGTTAATAATATCTTAATGAATACTTCCAAATTTTAAAACTAAACTGACGGCAGAACTTTGCGCAATTTCAAAGCTGTACTGTTCCATTTCGGCTATCAACTTCTGGCATTGAAAGGCACCTTGAAATCTATTATTTTTATTCATTCATGGTGTGTGTGAGCGCCCTGGCAAGGGCAATATTTATTGGCCATCCCTAACTGCCCTTGAATGGCAATAAGCCACCTATTTGAACGGCTATAGTATGTGCGCTGTAGGTCGTAGCGGTTTTGGTGAAACTGATAGGCTTGCTAGGCCAGGTCAAAGGGCAGTCACGGGTCAGCCACATTGCTGTGGGTCGCAAGTTGCACATAGGCCAGACCAGGTAAGGATGGCAGATTTTCTTCGCTAAAGGGCATGAGTGAATCAGGTGTGTTCTTACAACAATTCGGTAATTTCAGGGTCACCATTACTGATAATACCTTTTTTTGTTAAATTCCAGCTTTACTCAATTAACCCACCGACTTCCCCACTTGTCACAGAATTACCTGGAAAAACTCAGCAGGTCTGGCAGCATCGGCGGAGAAGAATAGAGTTGACGTTTCGAGTCGAAGGGTCATGAGGACTCGAAACGTCAACTCTTTTCCTCTCCGCCAATGCTGCCAGACCCGCTGAGTTTTTCCAGGTAATTCTGTTTTTGTGTTGGATTTCCAGCATCCGCAGTTTTTTTGTTTTTAATCCCCACTTGTCACGATGGGAATTGAACTCACCGGCTGGATTTTACGGTGCACCCCCCCCCCCCCCCCCCCCCAAACTGGGCATGTTTTCGACAGCGGGGGTGGGAGGGGCAATGGGGGTATATAAAATATGGCCGGTGCCTAGCCCACCTCCTTTCCCATTACCGCCGACCTGTTCCCCATGGTACGGGGGGATTGGGTAAGTCACCCACTAGGGCCGCCCAACTATAGACCTGTTGAGGTCCAATGAACTGGTGATTAAGGGCCTCAATTCGCCTCCACTGCCATGAAATGCTGGGTGGTAGGCGGGCCAGTGTGTGAAGGCCATCTCCGAAAAGGTGGGAAGGAAGCAGCAGGCACTTCAATTGGGTTATGCCCTGTGAGCATCGTGGGCACCCGCCCAAGGTGTCACCCTCTGCTTCGTTCCTCCGCGCCTGCCCTCCAAAACCCCCCCCCCCCCCCCCACCCCCACACCCCTATCCCCCCCTCCTTAGGCTCTGCCATCCCTCCCCGCCCTAAAACCCCTGCCTCCGGTGGCCATCGCTCTTCTTCCTGCGCCTCTTTGTAGTCCCGCCAGCGCCCCCTACTGAGCTCGAGCACTAGCAGGACTGCTGGGGCTGGCCGCCAATCAGATTACGTGGGGACTTCCTGTCCACTGAGGGATGGAAGTCCGACCTTGAGCTTGTTTAGCTCGTCCCCCAGTCTGTTACCGACAGGCTTTTTAAAAGTCGGACTGTTCGGCTTTGTCTTTCTATCTGGGGGGGGCGCCGAGCAGTCTGCCTTCCAGTAAAATCCAACCCGATAGGCTGAATTTTGCCCCTGATGGGTGGGCGGACCCAACCCAACCTCCGGTGGGGGGGTGGGGGGGGAGCCGATCCCTGCCGGAGAAGCGGGCCCCACCGCCATTTTAAGTGGGCGGGCCAATTAAGCGCTATGCGTTCCCTGTGCGGGTGGGGTTGGGGGGGGGGATTCCCCAAGTGCAAGAGTGCGCACATCTCCCTGAGGCTAAGTGCAGCCTCGGGGAGATCGCTGAAAGGTGGCGAATGTTTAAAAATAGCAAAATAAAAAAAACCATTAACATGTCCCCCTCATGTGAAAATGTCACAGGAGATGGGAAACGTTAATAAAGTACACTTTAGTAAACTTTTTAAAATCCGAAATCAAACCTCATCCCGCCAGTGGACGAGGTTTGATAAAAAATCGTTTACCCCCACCCCACCCCCGTCCATTGGGCCCATGTGCTGAGCCGAAGTTCACACGGGCTCCTCAAAATCCTCGTCAATTTGTGACTTAATGGCCTGAACAAGGCCTTTAATTAACGGCGGGTGTGCATCGCGCTGTATAGCAGGCCCGTCGACTGAAACATCGCGATGCTGACATCGGGACACTTGCGCAACATTTTAAGCGCTGATGTGTGGGCTCCTCCACCCACACCACAGGCCAGCCAGAAAATTCAGCCCCATGTTTCTGGATAATTACACCAGGCTTCTGGATTATTAATCCAGCAGTATAGCCACCATGCTACCATACCCCTAACATTGTCCGCTTTGTAAATTGGGCCAATCACTAAATTACCTCCAATTACTGTTTGAAAAATGAAATTGCAGCTCAAGCAAAGTATGAGATTAAAAATAGCCTGGAAGTTTTTACTTAGTACACCAAACCTCTTTCTTCAAATGATACCAGCTCACTTATTGTCAACCCTAAATGTGACAGTGAATTTAAGAATTTTTAAAAATATTTTAAAATATAAACATTACATCCCTTGGATTTTTGAACGCAGTAACTGAGTCATATGACATATTTGCTGATTTTGTGGTTTTAAAAGCCGAGAAATGAAGGCATCTGTTCATTATGAGAACAAAGGGAGGTAATTTGCCATAAAAATGAGTTACATAGCAGAAAGGGGATCCCTGGTCTCACTAGACTAATTGGTACAAATTCCTTGTTTCGCTGACCGTTAACATGTTCTGCTTCAATGATGCCTTTTTCCCTGTACACAAATGAAGGAATAATGGGAGCACTAACAGACTGGGAAATGTGGGCTGATTGTACCACAGAGCATTTAGTGCGGTGTGCCAGATACTGAAATTTCTGTGATAATCAAAAAGTGAACCTTCAGTGCGATGTTGAGGGCGTGTTGCATTTCTGGAGGTGTTGTCTTTTGATAAGATGTTAAACCAAGGTCCCATGTGCCCTCTCAGGTGTTCACTGAAGATCCCATGGCATTATCTGAAGAAGAACAGAGTCATTCTGGCCAACATTTATCTCTCGACCAACATCATTAATTAGACAGATTATCTGACCAGTTATCTCACTGTTGTTTGTGAGCCCTAATGTGCATAACTGGGCTGCTATGTTTGCCTACATTACCGCAGTGGCTTTGTTTCTAATTGATTCATTAGCTCCAGCACTTTGGGTCAATTTGAAGGGGCTACACACATTTTCTTCTGGGCTGAGATGAAATTGATGAAATCTGAGAACGAACAATCACTTAGTACAAAAATAAACTTGCTCTAAAAGACATTAGTTGGCGATTTTTAAAAACTTTCCTTTTCTGCTACTCTGCTTTTTCCCCATCAATTTTGACAATCCAAATCTCTGCTTGCGAAGGCACCATCTCTCTATTTGACTACAGTTCCAAACACTTCCTCTGGAACCTGGTCCTGCTTAGATATTGTTCAGCAGGGATTCCTTGGTACCCCACCCTGCTAGGATATAATTCTATAGCCTATAGTAACTCAACTTGCTAATGTGTAATTCCCAAACCATCCTTTGTACTCTGCCCTACTGGGTATAGATCCATCAAGCGCACATTTTTCACATATGAGCTTCTAACAGAGTCCTTTAGACAACAGATAAAAACAATGGATCTGGCCAATTTTAATCCTCCTAAAGCCATCCCAGGTGAGATCAGTTGACTGAGTGCAGACCAGGGTCTGACTCTTTATTGAAACGTTAACTATGCTTCTCTCCACAGATGCTGTCAGACCTGCTGAGTTTTTCCAGCTATTTTTGTTTTTGTTTCAGATTTCCAGCATCTGCAGTATTTTGCTTTTATCTGGTCTGTTCCGCCATGGGAGAACAGGCTTTCTCTTTAACTCCCAAGTTTAAATTCAAGCCCCCTCTTTTGCTGAACGGGTGGCCACATAGTCTGCTCTCAGGCCTCTGCTGCAACCCCAAGGAAATTTGGAAGAGCAGCCAGGGTAAAGGCTCCATTGGTTTTCCTGCCTTTACTGTGCAGAAGAACTTGATCTCGGTTCAGAGCTTCTTCCAGACAACGGGCGAAAATCTCAGTTAGGTTAGAACTGCTAATTAATAAAAAATGTTGTGCAAAATCATTGCAATTAAAAAGCTAGAATTTGTTTTAATACAGGGAAACTTTAAATATGACTTCACAATGAAAACCAGCAGCTGTAAGAGACACGGGGGCCAAATTTTCCAAGAGGCAAACTTAGTTATATTTCATCACCTCTATGTTCTACAGAAGTGGTGGCAGCCCTGCGTCTTGTGAGACGGTGTCCTGTGATGGTCAACTCTGTTCAGCATCGCCTGGTGTTGTTCAGGGAGCCCCACTCTAGCGGGCATGGCTGTCTCTGCCACATTCGCCCCAGAGGGAAGACAGTGGGGCTGAGAAGGTGATCAATTCGCTGGCTTCTTGTGTTCTCTGGGTCCTCTTTCTCAGCTGGCTGAACTTTTTTGTTTCTGCCCACCTCTTCTCAAACAGCCGGACTCCAAACGTCACAGCCGTCAGCAACTGTCTCCTAGCTGTCAGTGTCAATATTCGCCATCTTCATATCTCGCTTGCAGGTGTTCTTGTAGTGGAGGTATGGGAATCCAGGAGGTCTTGACCCAGTCACTAGTTCACTATACAGAAGGTCTTTGGGTATACGAGCTGTCATCCATCTGATGAATATGGCCAAGCCAGCCCAGACATGGTTGGTTTAGCAATAAGCTTATGCTGATGGATTTAGCTCGCTCCAGGCCCTTTCAGTTGGTGACCTTGTCTTGCCAAGAGACGGCAGGGATGCATCTGAGACAGCAAAGGTGGAAACTGTTCAGCTTTTTCTCCTGCCTATCATATGTTGTCCAGGTCTCAGCACGGTAGAGGAGTGCGCTCAGTGCGCAGGCTTGGTAGACTATGTAGTGTGCTGATAACGTACTGATTCTGGAGAGCACAGTGAAACCTCGTCCTACAGAACCTGTAAATGATGAACAACCATAAAATACCGAAACTTCATTATGGTCTCAGATATTTGACATTATGAAAGATAAAGCGGCGCTCAGAAATGACAGACATTCACAAATTACAGACTGCAGACAGCCTTCAATATACCAAGCCCTAATTACTCAGTGTATCTTTCAAAAGGTGAAGAGATTAAGTCTGAACATAGTGCTCCAAATGACATCTGACCAGATGTGTGTGACTACAGCAATGCATCACTGCTTCTACATTTGAAACTACTTGTGACAAAATGCAACATGCTGACAGCCTTTTGATCACCAACTACACAAGCAAAAAACCTCTCATAAGCTGCTGCAGACAGGATGGGTACGAGTGTCAGCTGCTGTCAGTCTGGTCTGAGACCGATGCTAGAAATGGAGAGCTTGCAACTGTCCCTCCTGATCTTCGCTGGTGTGTTTTGGGGGAAGGGGGCATTGGGTGCATGCTTGGGGTATAGTTCGAACAGTAGGAGCCGAGATTGGAGACCGCACCGGAGCAGAGGTCCAGGATGGAATCTCGCTGCTTCACAAAGATGCCCCCTACCCCTCTGTCACACTGTGTGGTTTGGAAACGATGACATTTCCAGTTTAATGCCTGTCATGCAAACCCACTCCCAAAGTTTGTCAGCCAAATGCTAGAAACAAATGAGCTGGGATTATAAAACGTGTGACTGTTCCCTTTGGAGCAGTGTTAAGTAATCAGTATGTGAACGTGGATTCCAACAGCCATACAGATGAGGAGAGAAACTGGCCTGACACAGAGGCTTTGTTAATCAGCGGATAGATTAGCATCAGATTCCCGCATGTGGGGGAGGCACATAGACAGTTCTGTTCTAAAGAGAGCTAAGGAAATCACCAAGTTATTTTCTACAACAAGAACAACACTGCATCCTCTGCCACCACACCGGGAACAGGAAGTCAGCACACGCTCTGCCTGTAGTCGGGTGCGCAGTGCCCACTGATGTCATTGCTGTGCTCCTATCGGACGCTCGCCACCCAATCGCTCACCCACCGCCCCCCCCCCACCCCCCCCCGCCTTGCTCCCTGCTTCGCTCGCCGCCCTGCTCACCGACCAGCTCACCGCACCCCACCCCCCCTCAACCCCCGCTCTGAACCCTTGGTTCCTTCACTCGCTGCCTGCAACGTGGACAGTGAGGGAGCAGGGCAGTGAGGGAGGAGGGAGGCAGTGAGGAGGTCAGGAGCTGGACGACCAGCGAGGCAGTGAGCAAATCTCAGTCACGACCCCGGGACTTTTAACCGGTGTTTTGGGATTCAATATTCTGTCAAAGCTGCAATCGTTAACCGTGGTGGAAGAAACACGCTTTGTTGATGCTGCACTTGTTAAAATATCTTTTTGTTGCTCGGTCTTACAGACGGACCTTCCCTTTGCTGCATGGAGCTATCTTTAGCATCTCTGGCAGCGACATCACAGGCACTGTGGGGGCAGAACTTTCTCCTTGGCGATTTGGGGGCGGGGCCCACTGGCCGAGGGGAAGATGACGCAGAATGATGTCGGGAAGAACCCCCAACATCATCCCCGTCCCTTTAAATCTTCAGAAAGGCGGGCGGACAGCGAAATCAGCCGTCCACCCGCCAACCTGTCAATGGCCAATTAAGACCATTGACAGGATCATTAACCCAGTTAAAGGCCCCGCCCGACCAAACTTAAGGCTGGTGGACAGGCCTGGAGCTCCGGCGGCTTCTGATAATACATGGAACCTCATCCACCGGCGGGACGAGGTCTCATGTCCGTTTTTAAAAACTTTAGTAAAGTTTCTGTGATATTTATTAACATGTCCCATCTTGTGTGACTTTGTCACATGAGTGGGACATGATGATAATTTTTTTATTTTCCTATTGTTAAACTTTCAAAAGCTTTCAGCGATCTCCCCGAGGCAGCACTTAGCCTCAGGGAGATGTGCACTGTTTCAAGCCCATGTGCCAAAGAGTTGAGGAAACCCACCCCCCCCCCCCACAACTTGCACAGGAAGCCCATAGCGCTACCCATCGGGCATCACGCTGGGCAGGCCTTAATTGGCCCGCCCACTTAAAATGGCGGCGGGGCCCATTTCGGCAGTGGCGATTGGCTGCCCACCCACAGCCAAGCCAGTGGGGCCTGCCCACCCATCAAGGGCAAAATTCTGCCCTGCCCTGTGACTGCACATCTAGTTAAAGCGCCCCCTATAGTTGCAGTGGCTGCAAACAGAGCCTTAAAAACAAAATAATGCAGATGGTGGAAATCTGAAATAAAAAGACAAATGTTGGAAACACTCACCAGGTCAGGCAGCATCTATATCATGTTTCAGGATCAGTTTAATGAGTCTACTGAGGACACAGGCACCTGCAAAAAGACAGACAGGCGGTGACAGTCGCTTAGGTAAATTGGCAAGTTTCATTGTTTATGGTTGCAGTTTGAGGGAGGTGTAAATTGTCAGGAAATGGGAGTATGTGACAACAAGAGGGGTCAAAACTTCTCAAAATAGCTATGAAAATATTTTTAACGCACTATAAGAAAATTGTGTTTTTATAATTTCTGTGTATAATCTTTAAGGTTGCTCTACTCCATCTCCTTCAGAGAAAGGGCCCTGGTTTGTCAATGAATTTCTTCAGCATTGTTCCAGTTCAATGTTTTACGCAGCCTTTTAATTAATTGCTACATCCACTTGCGTATTAAGCCTATTAAAGTTGCATGATATTGCTTGTTTGATGCTGCCTGATTAATCAATCCAGAGAGAAGAATTTAAAGTTTTGATGGCTCATTTCAAATGCAAGGTATTATTGAAGTTTTTACATTTCTTGAGATCAGTAGATAGTGTTAGATTCCCTTTAACGAACCTCAACTCAAATGATTTATCAGGTTTTTTGTTTCTTCACCTAAAGATCAGTCACTCTGATGTAAATAAATTAAAATCACAAGTTCCATGCCAATTTGAGGGAAATATAAAAAGCTGCCACCTCCCTTTTGGGTGGGTCATTGAACTAAACGTGTTCATGTAATACATTTGTTTAGATCTTACTTTGTTTGAGTTCTACATTCCAGGCGAATTATATTTGATAATCTATCCACACTTGTCAAAGACGAGGGCCACTGAATTAACAAGGGCATAGAAAATGGCAATTCTATTGTGTAACTTGGTACTGCACTACAACAATCTGGGTAATAAAAGTATGTATTCCTTCACAGTTGTTGGGTCAAGATCCTGGAACTCCCTTCCTAACAGCATGGTGGGTGTACCTACACCGCATGGGCTGCAGCGGTTCAAGAAGGCAGCTCACCACCACCTTCTCAAGGGCAATTAGGGATGGGCAATAAAAATGCTGGCCCAGCCAGCGACACCCACATCCCATGAATGAATTTTTAAAACTAGTACCTCACATTGCTCATTGACCCAGTTTATCATAATCCCCTTTTTAAAGCACAACATCTGTTCAGATGCAACCTAAAATGAGTTAAATTGGACAACATATTGGAGGTTGATTTTTTTTTGTGTGTTTAGCTTTAAGACCTCAAATGCTCTCAATGGAAAGTGACTAAATAAGATCAAAGTTTCATCACCATACAGTGAGGAAGGCTTGTGGACAACCAGGTCCTTGCAAAATTCCAACTGTGGGTTAGAAAAAGTATAGTATTTTCCTGTACATTTGATTCTTTGAAGTGTCGACATCTGGAACAATAAATATTATTTGATCTCCCATAGTGTTGCACACAGAGAGACAAGGCATAACGTTGTCTTCAGGTGGAGCAGGGAGAGATGGCTGTGATAATTGGGCCAAGGCGTACAGATACAATGTAGTACTCAATTCAAATTTATACTCTTGCCTGCTTCAAAACTTTCTTTCACTAATCATGTCCTGGTAGAGCACTGAAATTATTTTTTTTTTTAAAAGAGGGGGTGGGAGTGGTGCTGTATTCAACTCTGTTTCAGTGGGCATCCATTTCTCAATGAGTGCTCCCTGAGGAGGTGACCTTCTAAGATGTGGCTGTGAGCTGACCCAGAGCTACTCCAATGATGGCCATGGAGAAACCTATGGGGCACAGACCATCCGAACTGGAGGACGGCAGAATAAGGTGGGAAGGGCTGAAAGTAGGAATGTCAAAAGGAAACAAAACACCGACATTATTCAGAATTGTCAGTATAGATGCTGGTGCTCCATTTCCCACTTTTCATTTCTATGCTAGCAAGGGTGAGGACACATTTGCTGTGCTCCTTGAATCATTAAAGACTTCAGGCGATTTCTTCCCAGGTGGTTTGGTGAATCCACATCCAGCTTCCTCTGAGCAAATTCTTTAGGGGTGATTAAACAGCAAGTGGCAGAAATGACTTAAACACATGGAGCATGTGGAATATTGCCAGAAGTAAACAGACTGGGCAAGCGTGAGCTTAGCTTGCATTAGCAGAATGACTGAACTGTTAACCGATAACCCTCACTTAAAATTTCACCAAGGTGTCCGAAAAGCAGGCCTAAATTAGATTCTACCGACAATAAAAGAAAGAATTGTGTGGCCTCAAAAAACCTATTAACCTGGTACAGAGCATCCTGCAACATGATATGTAAAGCTTCACATTTTACACAACAGTGGTTGAGGCATTAGAATCTCAACTCTTGAATATTGACTGACACATTGAATGTTTAAAATATTAATGAACAGTGTAGGGAAAACAAATGTTTTTTTTCTGATTCTAGTTGGATTATGCAGGTTCGTAGCCAGAGGCAGCGATAGAGCCAGAGGGAGAGGGGAGGGAAGCCTAAAGAGAGACACTTCCTGCATACTTGTTTCAATTCTCCTGTTTGTGCTCCATACACTGGGGTAGGGGAATCGTGTAGCATTAGGAGACCCAATACACGACTGTCAAACATTGTATAACAACTTGAAACCATCCAACAATTTTGTTTTCTTTTTTTTGGGGGGGGCGGGGCTGCTTTAAGCTCAAAAGTGCATGGTATAAATTTAATTTGGGTACCCAAAATAATTTCCTCACTACAGGTCTTTGTTTATGGCTGCTTAGGGGTGGTTTTTAAAGTGTTTCTAAGTTTCCAGCGAGGGCTTGCACATTCCAAAACCACTAACAGTGGGTAGGCTAGACCACAAAGAGTAGCTGAACCTAAACAATATTCTCTGTGCATGTACCTGTTCCATTATATTACTGCAGCAAGAAGACAGTAGCACGGCAGCAATCTGCCAGCATATTATTTATTTTTAATCTGTTTTAGCAATTGACAGCCGCAACAGTGCAGCTGAGTAAAGATGCCTGACTTAGCTCAAAGCCGACTCTCATCGGAGCCTGCAGCAAGAATACCAAAAGGCGAATTAAAAATTTAAGCTAACTGATTAAAATACAATGGACCATTTCAGATAGTTATGGACGTTTTTACTATTTAGTATATCCAATTAAAATTTAACACTGCTCTACAGATGCTCTATTTAATAGTGACACTCAATTTTTTGAAAAATTTGTGCCCAGCACATATTTGAAAATCTAAGGAATTACAGCCAAACTCTAATTTAAAAGATATGCGAATCTATTCTTGAACTGAACTAACCATGTTAGTTATGACCCAGCTCTGAGCCAAGTGTAGGAAAAATAATGGTTTACCTGGATCCTCCACTGCAAACGCCAATGGCACCATCTGATTTAAGAAAGCAAGTAGTAAACTAGTTGAGTAGAGAAATGAACATTTTGAACAGAGAGAGACAATAATTTGACTGAAGCCGATCCCCAGGTTAAATTATCCTTCGACCATGTCCCTGAAAATATAGTTTAAGAAAACAGGATTGGAAATGTCATCGAATAGATGAAAAAGGAGGGTTCAGAGGGACGTTACAAAGGCACGAGGGGAGGTAGGTTTATGTGTCACACAACCTTCAAGGCAAACATTTGGTTAATCAAACCATATTTCTGAACTAGTAATTGAAGAACAAAGAAGTAGATCAGTTAGGAATGTCAATTCGATGGCAACTCACCTAACACAACTTTAATTGATGATGTCCTAGACATTGAGCAAGCTAGGAAGGAACTTGCACTTGTACAAGCCTTTCATGGCCTCAGAGCATCCCAGAGTATTACATAGTATTACAAAGTATTACATAGCCAGTACAGCACTTGTGGTGTATGGTTACGACTGGAATGTCGACAAACACAGCTGCCAATTTACACACAGCAAGGACCGACCAACACCTCATGGAAAAATGACCAGTGAATTTGTTTTAGCAGTACTGGTTGAGGGGCAAATGTTAGTCTGTACGCTAACATATCCAACTGTTTCCCAAGTTACTCCTGGATTTCTTCCTCTACTGCCCTATTTAGAAATCCATTCTATTCCTTATATTTGTCAATGTTCATCTGAGATCTTCCTGAGGCCAAAGCCAAATTTGCCACTTTCCAGTTTGAATCTGTGCCCCCTTACTCAACAAACTATGATCTTTTGGGGCAGAATTTTCTGTACCCAATCAGTGCCCCCAGTTGGGTCCACGCCGCCATTTTACGTGGGCGGGCCAATTAAGGCCGTGGATGAGGTCCCATGAAAAATGCGAAGGCCGCCTGGGCTCTTTGCCTGCCCCCCCGCCAACCTGAAGATTGGACGGGCAGCTCAGCTAATTGCTTAAGTGACTTTTTAAACGGCCTTAATAGGCCTTTGACAGACTTGGCTACGCGTCCGCCGAACTGAAAATCTAACTGATGCGCGGTGACATCGGGACGCACACCTGACATCACCACACCTCATTTTACCCCCTCGGCGAGCGGGGTCCCACCCCCCACTCGCCAAGCCAAAGGCTCTGCTCTTGATTTACTTATTCTATACCATTTACCATTGGATATAGTGCCTCTCGGTCACCTCCTCTCAAGGTTTTCCTGCTACCCCCAGAGTATGGAAAGTATAACAGGCTCTTTATATTCAAAGCAATAGAAAAAAAAAATTGGCATTTAAATATATTGGTATTTAAAAATGTGCTGGAGGATACGTAAGGAAAATAATGCACAAGAAAGCAACGTGCAGCAGTAAAACTCTACTGAAACCTCTTATCTTGCTGTCCCAACCCACCTCTATTAATGAAGGTTACGGAGTTGTGGTCACTCTAACATTTTGACCAGGTGAGAATTCCAGTTCCCGGGAGAATTTCTTCTGCATTTTAGCCCCTGGGAAAGGAGAGAATGAGTGTAGAATCTTTCCAATCTCTCGGCACCAGTTTTGTTCCACTGCATAAGCGGGGAGCAAGCATGTGCTGTTGTGAGTGCCCACTGGCTAAATCATTCACCAGGGTCTTCCGGCCCCATTGTGGGTGGGACCCTCTGTGGGTGAGGTAGCGCCCCAGCCAGAGGACCAGGAGGTGGCATGCGGGTGTGGAAAATCCCACCTATTCTTTTGATTCTCGAACGAGCTGACGTGGTAACCACCTTATTCTCCGTGCTACACATAATCACGCTCCTTGCGATATTTAATTGATGACCTGAAAAGGGTCCATAAGTAGAAATGTTATAAAGGGAACTGGATTCTCATAGAAGTTATGAATCACAAATAAATGTAAACCAGTCTCTTGTGCCAGTGTATCTATTGACAGGCAGACAGGTGGGAAAATTGTGTGAAAGTGAACACTTGAAAAATATATATTTTTTTGAAACACTCACTCATAGCTTGAGCACGCTGCAGACATTTGTATTCACTATAACCGAATTAAAGGCATGTTGGCATACAATCATTGTGCAACATTTTCACTATCTCCTGTTATTAAAAGGTCAACCCTGACTCTATCAGTTTTACTAAACATTACGAATGAATTGCGAGGACAGTATTTTCTGTATGCAAGGTGTTGCTGGCTGTGGGATTTCCAGCTCTTTTGTCACTTAACCACTAAAATGGATTACAGTTCTTTCCAACTGTATTATTTTGGCAGTAATAACGAGATAACCTTTTGAATAAAAGTGAAGCCCAAGGGGTTATTCTGAAAGTGTTAATATATTAAACTGATTTCAGTTGCAAAGTCTAACAGGTTGTACAGTAAAGGATCCTGGAATTGACCACACAAGAGCAGAGTTTGTTTCACTCAGGAGGCCTTGCTGAAATCTGCTCATCAATTGATAAACCTCTCTGAGCAAGGGTTTAGTTGAAGTTATGCCACTTTGCAGAGCAGGGAAGTGTTAGTATATTTTCAGATTGGTTATATTGTATAATGCACTGTCATATGCCCAGCTTCAACCTCCTTTTGAATTATTTTGCTTTTTATCACTTTCTACTCCATGCTAAAGAAATGAAAATCACACTTAAACCAATTCCCTTTTCTAACCTTCCTGTTATTCAATCTTTCATTCATCTTCTCTCTATGCTGAGGGCGCACTCTGAAAAATGGGCAAATATATTATGAGTGAAGTATTTGGAAGTGATGATCTTGCCCCAGTAAAGGATGAGCTGTGACGCAAGAGCTGTTGAAGTGAAGCACCAGCAAAGCATTAAACTCGTATAATCATTAAACTGACCGCCCTGTGCACTATCTCCCCCACCCCCATTTTATTCAGTTAATTTATCAATTTTTATTCAAATCACTAAATACTGCAGGAGAGCATTAAGCAGCATAAGAAATGCTTCAGCAAGACTGGAATCAGATCACTCTGTCAACCTGGGACACTTGGTGCAGGTACGTTAACACCAGCTCTTGGCTATATTGACAGTCGAGGTCAGGCCTGGTGGTCTGCATAACAAGATGGATCACTGTTCTTCCCAATATTAAGTCCTTATTATTTTGGATTTCTTCACGATAGAAAACACTGGAGAGAAGCAATTGTGAATCACATCATGAATGGAATTTATTCTCCAGTGGAATCCAGGGGCATGTTTCGCAGTATATTAGATTTCAGACACTTCTTCTGGTGCACTTTCCAACATCTTTGACTAGTGTTTTTATATATCTGGATGATTTTCTGTTTGGCTAAGTGACCTGATTCTAGTGTGTCACCTGAAAACCTTGGAGGTGTTCATCCCTAATATCACCAGCAGTAAATTCTTCAGTTTGAAAATTATAAAAACAGATTAAAGGCAACATGTGACCAAATACTCAAGCTGTTATTTTTATGCAGCTTCTGAAGATACAGTTCACACCTGGGCTGAGCGTGAAAAGGTTTAAGTAGGTTTCGATGAACTATTACTAATAGGGCACTTTAACTGAGAGAAATTTACAATATTAAGCAGCTGCAGTTGTAAAATAAAACAGGGTAAATGATATAAAAACAATTTAAATTAAATTACACTTCAGACCAGAAAACTCATGAGTAACTTTAGACTGAGAGCAAAATCCTGCTCCAGAAGTTCTTTATAACAGAATAAAGGAACTACATAGAAACAAGACATCGAGGGTGCAGATGCTGATTGCTGGTTTTGTCATCAACAATCCCTGACCTATTGACTATTCTGGGCAAATAATTCTGTTCATTTTAGGCACAAAGGGATTAAGTGAAAACATGTCAGGAATCAGTTATCTTGCTTTGGGCCTGATAATGATTCAAGGGCTGTTTTTTGCTCTGATAGAAGCCAGCGGACCAGCAACAAGGTTTTGATACATTCACGTTATTCTTAGATCATTTTCTGTTCCTTTGGCACAAACAGAATGTCATAAAATAGCAATCTGAAGCTGCACTGTAATTTATTTTACAATTAAACAGCACAAACTGCTTCTCTCCCCAGACTGAGATATGTTCTAGTTTTGAGATCCTTAAACAAGCTATTTATCTGGTCACTAAAAGAGATTTTAAAAGTAACAAAGGGACATACGTTCTACTCAGTTTAAAACTTGCCGCAAAATGCTTCTTTGTACAGAAAAGTCAAACATTAATAACTTTACGAGCAGCCAAATGCCACCAAAATATGAATGAAAACTTGACTGCATGGATGTGTAACCAATAGTTAATTAGTTAATTAATTAGTGTATGATGTAAGAAATGATCACAAATGAGTATGTGTTGGTGTAAAATAACAGCTATCAAAGTGCAATGCAATATAATCACTGGCACTAGGCACTGAGCAATAGATACGCAGTGTTTGTAAATGCTCAATCTTCATCATACACCAAAATGCACATTTCTAGCTAAATTAAAACCAATTTTTGAGTCGCAAGTGTTAAAGTGACTTGTAACTGTTAGCTATCTGAGGGTTTGCTTTTCAAATGTTATCAAGCTGCTGCAACAAAAAAAAAGTCTGAAGCTTGAAGCTTATAAAGCACAGCTATCTATTGTATCTACTTTAATTTCTCTTTTGGGACCAAACCATAGCATATACTCCATCTTCATAGGCCTTAACAGCACTGTGGCTGTCATGAGTTATGTTTACTGCAGTTGGACACAGCGGGCATCAGCGCACTGAATACCGACATGGCTTCCAGCCCAAGTGTCTTTATAAAATCACGATAATAGTAGAACCGTAAAACCTTTATATAACCACTTCACAATGCCCACAATAGACAGCGTGCAAAGTTATGAGAGAGAAAATGGCTTCCCCATTAAATTGAACCATCACATAATGGGAGCCTGTAGGGACAATCACTTGCAATGTCTCGACATACACAAACCACATACAGTTTACTCCAATGTATTTGGTGCTTTCAGGTATTGCTTCCTTTCTTTTGGGGAAATACAAATTGATAATTAAATTAAATGATTATTTATTTCTTTAGTTCACATTAACCGTTGGAATTAATTTGAACTGGGTTTGTGTGGGATAGTTGATCCAAATGTGCTCCAGATTTGCCACTACTAATCACTCTCACTTTGAAAAGCTCAGTTGATAAGTTTATTGCTTGCTCTAGTGTGAGCTCTCACTGAGAAGATAGTCATAGGTTCAATTAGTGGTCAATTATCTGATCTCAGTCCTGACAAAGCAAGAGACCTTGCAATTACCCATCGCACCCCTGGACAAAGAAAGGGGGAGGGGGGGGAAAGGAATAGTCAGGACTTGAATTCTTCCTCCTGATCATTTTTCCAGGAATCCTTGGGGGAAATTTCTCATTTGTGAACTTTTGGTGAGGACTGAGAGGTAGTGAAGTCCTCTCCATGGTCAATTAGACAACTGACACTCAGGGGTGAACCGGCCCAGATTTGCGCTCAGTGTGGTAATGGGCATGAAAAAAGATGTTTCACCCACCGGCAGCAATAGTGGGATTTCATTCCCTTCCTGCCTCATAAATTATGCAGTCGGAGGAAACATGCAGATTGCAGGCAGCCGGCCTCTGATTTGCCCACCACGCTGCTACCTCACCACTTCCTCACGCTGGGCGCCATATTTAAACTGCAGCCCCGCGCACAGTTCTCAACGCCCAGGACTGTTCCAGCGAAGACATGGCCCCAGTAGCTAAGAGGAGTGTAGTCCACCCGATTCAGTGATCCATCCCTGGGATGCCTTTCGAGTGCAATGGAAGTCCGCCACAATGCCCTCTACCCCCTGCTCTGGCCGCAAGAGGACCATCAGTCTCACCACTCTGACTTGGGAGGTGGTGGTGGAGGTGGTCAGTGCCAACGCTGTACTCATGAGGTCAGCCATCCAGTGCAGAAAACAGATGCATGATCTCGCTCGTGCCACTAGGGTAAGTCAACCATCTCATCAATCTTAAATCACCCACTCACAAGCCCATCACATATTCACTGGCATCTCACTCACTGCCAGCTCAAGGGACATCACCACTCACCCTCTCACACACATCCTCACATCTCCATCTGGCGTCATCTCCCCAGAAGGAAAAAAACAGTAAAAACTGGGAAATAAGAATCCTGATCTGAACTGTCCTTTCCTTCTGGAGATAGCCGCCTCATCCCAACCATGTCTCCACTCAGCACGCACGCACACTGGGCATCCTTCTCATTTGGCCTGACATGCACCTTGCTCACACTCCCTCCATCTATCTTTATGCAGGACAAGATCGTGCATAATCAACAGGAGAGGTCCCAGACTGGGGGTGGAGTGCCGGACATCAAGGTCCTCACTCCCTTCGAGAGTCGCACATTGGACCTGGCCGGAGAGGGCATGGACCGTTCCTGCAGCAATGGCGAAGTCTGCGGTGAACACCCACGAGAGGATCCTGCCCCACATCATGCAACCCCAAGTCCTGTGTTCAACATGCTGTCAAGCACTAATAATCTCCTCTTTCTGTCCTTGGCGTATCTGACACGTCACCCTCAGGTAACCTTGACCCCCCACCCCAGCGCCGAGAGCACCAGGGATGAGGACCCTGAGGGCAGTACCATTGAAGACCCATCACAGCGCTCACCCACACCCTCCACTAGCGCAGTGACACACACCTCGGTGGGATCTAGATGTGGAGCAGCCTCAGGATAACAATCTGATGAGCACAGCACACAATCTGTTCCACAGCAGGTGGACACAGGGACATCCTTGACCATCAGCACTCGGAGGACTGCTGGAGGCAAGGAACCTGCTGAGTCCGAGTCGGATGATGAGCCACCCAAAGCAGGCCGGGGCCTCCAGGTCTTGGCCCTCCAGAGGATGCATGCTTAATTCAACACAGGCAGGGTGTTACAGTCAGCAGCTGCCTCCATTTCCACTGTGGATGTTGGGGGAGCAACAAGACATAGCGGCAGGGCCAGGAATGTTAAGAAGATGTAATTGCACAGACTGGGTGTTAATCACTTGTACAGTTCACTATTATAAATAAACTCCCAAGAATGTCTCCCTGCCTTTGGCCCCTTGTTCTGTAGTGTTCGTGTCACTCAGATGTGAAACCTTGGTTCCAGTACAAGATACAGGCAGGTGTCGCAGTCCAGGGCCTCTTCCCTGTGCAGTGTGTAACCTTCAGACCAAAGTGATGGCTTCACACTCCCTCGACACATTACTGCTGCCTGCACCTCGATGGTGCTTGTCACTGTTGCCTGAATGTGGTGGGCAGGTGCTACAGAGTTCCTCATTCTCTCTGTGTGCTCTCAGCACCTTTGAGCTGGAGTTGGCCCCCGTCTCCTCAGTATCTGTGACCGGTGACGCTGAAGGGGTCAGGTGCTGAAGGCTGACAAAGGATCAGGTGCATTTAAAGTTTCATGGCTGTGTCTCCATGAAATGACTTGACCATGGAGCGCAAGCGAGCTTCCCTCAGCCAGAGAGGAATCAGGCACCCGCAGAGATTATGTGAAGATCTATGAAGTGTCCTCACTGCATTTCATCATCATCCTCATGGAATCTAGTGATCCTGGAATCTAGGGCCTCCACTGTGTCTCCGTGACATGAGCTTGAGCACTGAGGGTATGTTTTTTTCATTCATTCATGGGATGTGGGCTTCACTGGCTGGACCAGCATTTATTGCCCATCCCTAGTTGCCCCTTGAGAAGGTGGTGGTGAGCTGCCTTCTTGAAAGACTGCAGTTCATGTGGTGTAGGTACACCCACAGTGCTCTTAGGGACGGAGTTCCAGGATTTTGACCCAGTGACAGTGAAGGAACGGCGATATATTTCCAAGTCAGGAAGGTGTGTGACTTTGAGGGGAACCTCCAGGTGGTGGTGTTCCCATCTATCTGCTGCCCTTGTCCTTCTAGATGGTAGTGGTTGTGGGTTTGGAAGGTGCTGTCTAAGGAGCCTTGATGAATTCCTGCAATGCATCTTATACACGCTGCTGCTACTGTGTGTTGGTGGTGGAGGGAGTGAATGTTTGTGGATATGGTCCTAATCAAGCGGGGCTGCTTTGTCCTGGATGGTGTCAAGCTTCTTGAGTGTTGTGGGAGCTGCACTCATCCAGGCAAGTGGAAAGTATTCCATCACACTCCTGACTTGTGCCTTGTAGATGGTGGACAGGCTTTCGGGAGTCAGGAGGTGAGTTACCTGTTGCACGATTCTTAGCCTCTGACCTGCTCTTGTAGCCACATTATTTATATGGCTAGTCCAGTTCAGTTTCGGATCAGTGGTAACCCCCAGGACATTGATAGCGTGGGATTCAGTGATGGTAATGCCATTGAATGTCAAGGGGCGATGGTTAGATTCTCTCTTGTTGGAGATGCTCATTGCCTGACACTTGTATGATGCGAATGTTACTTGCCACTTGTCAGCCCAAGCCTGGATATTGCCCAGGTCTTGCTACATTTGGACATAGACTGCTTCAGTATCTGAGGAGTCACAAATGGTGCTGAACATTGTGCAATCATCAGTGAACATCCCCACTTCTGATTTTATAACGGAAGGAAGGTCATTGATGAAGTAGCTGAACATGGTTGGGCCAAGGACACTACCCTGAGGAACTCCTGCAGTGATGTCCTGGAGCTGAGATGACAGACCTCCAACAACCACAACCTTCTTCCTTTGTGCTCGGTATGACTCCAGCCAGTGGAGAGTTTTCCCCCTGATTCTCATTGACTCCAGTTTTCCTAGGGCTCCTTGATGCTACATTCAGTCAAATGCTGCCTTGATGTCAAGGGCAGTTACGCTCACCTCACCTCAGGAGTTCAGCTCTTTTGTCCATGTTTGAACCAAGGCTGTAATGAGGTCAGGAGCTGAGTGGCCCTGGCGGAACCCAAACTGGATGTCAGTGAGCAGGTTATTGCTAAGCAAGTGCTGCTGGATAGCACTGTTGATGACCCCTTCCATCACTTTACACACAGGAGTCAAACGCTCACAGATGCAAGGTGAGGATGTCAGGACTGTCCTCACTGTTTCTCAACATCATCCTCCACGAATCTTGCGGCTATGAGGGTCGCCCGAGTGCACCTACCTCATCTGGCCAGTGCCATGACCTCATCACCAACATCCTCGCTTTCAGGGACCTCATCGCCATCCTCCCCTTTGTTGTCCTCCTCATTGGATGAGACGTACAGGTCTTCGATCTCCTCCTCAGTCAGATTCTACCCCCATTGCAGCGCCAGGTTGTGTAGCGCACAGAAAGCTGTGATGCTGTGTGACAGCCTCTGGGGACTGTGCTGCAATCTCCACTGGACCTGTCGAGGCACCGGGACCTCATTTTCAAAACACCAGTCGTTCACTCCACCAAAGTTGGGGATGAAGCATGAGCCTCTTTATACCACCGCTCTGCTGCAGTCTGTGACCTCCACACAGGCATCATCAGCCACCTCCTCTGTGGGTGGCCCTTGTTCCCCAGGAGCCAAGCCTGCAGCCTCTGTGGACCCTGGAAGATGTCAGGGATCTGAGACCTGCTAAGGATGTAGGAGTTGTGGAAGTTCCCTGGGATTCATGAGCAGACCTGCAGGATGCATTTGTGGTGGTCACACATCAGCTGAACATTCAGCGAATGGAAGCCCTATACAATTGACGTAGTTGACTGCTTGTTACCATGGGGGATGCCCTCCATGTACCCGTGGCAGCGAATCCTGAAGCAGGTGGCATATGTGACCGACCGGTTCCTTGGTCACCACTTGTGTGGCCAGCGTTTAGTATGCTTCATGGCTGTCCACAGCTCCACCCACCACCGCCCAACTCCGCTTGACCGATTGGCGGCAGCTTTGGCCACCAGACTGCATGATGTGCAACCAGGTCAGGCACAGACACTCTTCTAACTCGCACTGCAAGGCTACGCTGTTAGCTTGAACCATGGCAGACACTGGTCCAAACCTTAATAAAGACATTGCAAGAGGCTCTGAGCGCCTCCAGTGACTGTGTCACAGCCACTGTTATGTTTTAACTGTGGGTCACTTTGCTTGTGAGCTGTTTGCATGTTTATCTGTCGGCAGGGGAGTCGATTACAATATACGGCAGATGGAGAAACTGATATGAAATGAAACACATACTATTAATTTAAACAAACAACAGAGCATTAACATGATGTGTGCTTCCCCAGACAGACCCTACTCCAGACTAACATTAACATGGTAGCCCGCACTACACAGCTATTGGGTCTTACACTCAGGTGGTCAATCTGCCCAGGTCAATGGAGCTGCAGCTGACCAATCTCCGCTGTGGAAGAGTGGTCACTTTTGACAAGCTTTCCCGAGCGCGTGGCCACTTCCCTCACTCACCACAACCACCACTCCCCCCCACGTCCACCCCACCCCCCCACCCCACCTCCCGCACCCCCTCCTGACCCCCCCTCACCCACAGCACATGCTCATGTATTTCTTTCAGTCTGTGCTGCCTTGCTCACGCCCCCATTGACGGGAAACAGGAAATGTGACCCACCATTGATGGGATACGTGACCCGCCATTGACGGGCGGAGCAGACGATTGCAAACTGGTTTCGTGACAGCGTGAAACCGATTTTTGGCCATCCTGTCATACCGTCTGGCCCCCTGACGCCTGCTGCCAATGGGACCAGACGATTCCACCCTTGGTGTCTACACTCATACAACAATGGCCACTTGGCTATGGTTGCAGGTATCCTTAGCACTGTATCCCTGCACGCATCACCTCAGGGGGAAAAGGGAGAAAGACTGCGAGAGAGAGAGAGAGAAAAGAAATCATCCAACACTCATCAAAACTGTCAAAAATCAGATCGATGGTACACGATCTCTTAAAACATGCCCTTGTTAGTACAAAAGATAACTTGATCACTTTGAAAAAAAGGATGAAGCCCTTATTTTGACCATTTACTTGCATGGAGAAAACTCTCTTGCACAGGGTGCAGCTGTCCAAGGTGTCAAGGTGCTTTTCGGTCATACACCAGCCACAATTTGGCAGCTCAAAGTACAACAGCAGCTGGTAAGCCTAGGGGAATAGTAAAACCTACAGGACAAAATGACATAATGCAAATGCACATTTGTCAGAAAACACCAGGGATGATCTGGGGTCATACTGAACAAAGACTGATCATGCCAGTAACCCAGAGTAAAATCCATCACAGGACATGTGGATTTGTTTTATTCATTCTCTGACATGTATTTGCTAAAAGAAAATAGCTGTGAAGAGATCAAATATACTCACTACCCCAACCAACACTGCTGTCCACAGACGGATGCTGAATAACGACACTTCTAGACTTACCTAATACACGATACAAAGATCATTACATTTACAGTTAGTAAGTGTTTAAAAATTCTTACTACGTTTATAATACGTAAGAAACTCAGGGAAAAATCAGCATTGTCCTCCATTTAGTAAATGCAGCAGTGAATTTGGACAATTGTTTTTATTCAGAAAACTGCCCTTGAGGACAGCTCCGTTGATGCCCATTCTCCACATTTCTAACCAATCTCCTTTCATCTGTTCTCCTCCTGCAGGGTGGCCTTCATAAAAGAAATACTTTGATTCCTGGAAGTGAGAAAGTTTGCATGCTTGAAAAGGTCAAAATAACTTTTATTGACCCACTGAGCTGGCCTAAAGCACTTGCTGACAATATTAGACTGCATCACTTTGGCAGGGTCTACCAAAGTGGTTTCACTAGAAAAATAAGATTGTTTTGGCTTATTCTCCCATATTTCAAATGCAACAAAATGCCTTTTTCATTAAAAGAGGATATAAGTGGCTTGAGCATTAAAGACATTTTCAGGATGAAATATTCAGCAGGGACATGCATAATGTGCTTGAACATGTGTTTGAAAAGAAACTCTCCAGTAAGCAGAGAGTATTTCTGCTCTGCTTTTAACATGCTGCATATATTTTATTGAACTACTCCTTCAGGATAGGTCTTGGGTACAGTTTACGCTCCTTTTAATGATGTAAGCTGTTTTGTTTGATATTTGGACGCTTTACTCCAGGGCCTTCAGAAAAATTAATTATTTTGTATTCAATTTTTCATTACACTGTCAACATTCTCTGTTTAAAATCTCATTGAGGTACACCTTCATATGTGGGAATAGGAAAGAATCCTGAGGTAATGACATTATTAAGGTGCCCAGAAGAAATCTCAATCCTAAGCTTTTTGCTGATGTCACCTGGACTAATAGGCTCATTATATTCCATCACATCGACACAAACTATGTATTTAGTTTGGATATGATGACACCAGAAGTCCACTTGATTAAATGTGGGACCAGATCTAGGAGGTAATATTTATTTTAATATCTAATGTGAGCAAGTCCGTCAGCTCTTTCTGTACGTTGAAGCTTACCTGGCATTAAGGTTTGTAAACACAAGTGAAAACCTCATAATCCTTGAGCAGACAGCAACATAGGAACCTGGTAAAGCTACAACTCAGGGCCACGTGCATGTTAAATAACAGTAGCAGCATTCTACAGACATCGCTAAGCGATAGGGGAGGTGGTGGCATAATGGTATTGTCACTGGACTGGTATTCCAGAGCCCCAGGGTAATTACAAGGGCAATTAGGGATGGGCAACAAATACTGGCTTAGCACCCCATGAACAAATATAAAAAACCCCACAGCAAATGGATCAGATCTTGCCACATCCAGTTATGAATGATGGGGGACAATTAAAGAACTAATCAAAGAAGGAGGCTCCACAAACATCCCTATCAATCTTGGGGGAGTCCAGCGCATCAATGCAAAAGTCAAGGTTGAATGAAGCACTTGCCAACCATCTTCAGCCAGAAGCGCCGAGTGGATGATACAATTCGGCCTCTTTCTGAAGTCTCCAACATCACAGATGCCAGTGACAATTCAATCCACGTGATATCAAGAAGCAGCTGAACCCACTGGATGCAACAAAGACTATAGGCCCTGAGGATCTGGCTGTAGTACTGAAGGCTTGTGCTCCAAAACTAGCTATGCCCCATGCCAAGCTGTTGCCGTGCATCTCCAATACTGGCATCAACGTGGCAATGCGGAAAATTGCCTAGATAGGCACTGCCCACAAAAAGCAGGACAAATCCAATCAGCCGATTAACACCCAATCAGCCTATTGTAAAATGATGAAAGTTGTCATTGACAGTGCTATCAAGGGGCACTAATTCAGCAACAACCTCTTCACCGGTGCCCAGTCTGGGTTCTGGCAGTACCACTTGGCTCCAGACCTCATTACAGCTTTGGCCGAAACATGGATGAAAGAGCCAAAGTCCAGAGGTGAGGCGAGACTGACTGTTGTTGGCATCAAGGCAGCAATTGACTGAGTGTGGCATCAAGAAGCCCGAGTACAATTGAAGGAAATAGGAATCAGGGAGAAAGCACTCCCCTCGTTGGTGTCATAGCTAGTTTAGAGGAAAATGGTTGTGGGTGTTGGAAGTGAATCGTGTCAGCCCCTGGACATTATTGCAGGAGTTCTTCAGGGTAGTGTTCTAGACGCAACAATCTTCAGCTGTTTCACCAATGACTTTCCCTCCAAAATAGAGTCGGAAATGGGATATTCACTGATGATTGCAGTGTTCAGTACTATTCACAACTCCTCAGATACTAAAGCAGTTCATGGCTACATGCAGCAAGACCCAGGCAACATTTAGGCTTGGGTTGAAAAGTGGAAAGGAACATTCATGCCATGTGAGAACCATGCAAGAGAATCTAGCCATTCCCCCTTGACACTCACCAGTGTTACCATCACTAAATCCCTCACCATCAACATCCTGGAGGTTATCATTGATCAGAAGCTTAACTGGACCATCCATACAAGTTCTGCAGGTTGGAGGCTGGGAATTCTGGTACACGGCACAAGTCAGGAGTGTGATGGAATACTCTCCATTTGCCTGGATGAATGCAGCTCCAACAACACACAAGGAGATCGACACCGATCAGGACAAAGCAGTCTGCTTGTACAGCTGCCCATCCACCGCCATTAGCCTTCACTGTGGGAACAATGTGTATCACCTAGAAGACGCACAGCAGCAACTTGCCAAGGTTCCTTTGACATTATCTTGCATGTCTGCTACCTGTACTGCCCAGAAAAGCAAGGGCAGCAGACACATGGGGCAGAAATTTCCTCCCATCAGGGGGGTTGTATGGGGGCAGGTGCGAAGCCAATCAGGGCCATGCCGCCATATTATGTGGGCGGGGCCAATTAAGGCCCACCCAGTGTGATGCGCGCCCAGAAGCGCTGAACACTCCCTGTGCAGGCGGGGTGATGCGGGGGGTGGGGGGGCTTTCCCTGAATTAGGGCCTGCGCTCTTTTGTCCACGCACACGAGAGAGAGAGAGAGAGAGCGCAGAAATTTCCCTGAGGCACAGAGGTGACTCAGGGAGATTAGATTGAGGTTTGAAAATTTAAATAAAGAAAAGGAAATATTTTAACACAGTATCACATGAGCTGGGACATGTTCATGAATTTTGATTAAAAAAATGTATTTAATTAATGAAACCTTCATGAAACCTCATCCCGCCTGTGGATGAGGTTCCATGAAAAATGCGAAGGCCGCCTGGGCTCTTTGCCTGCCCCCCACCAACCTTGAGGTTGGTCAGGCAGCTCAGTTAATTGTTTTAATGACTATTTAAATGGCCTTAACAACCCTGCCAAACTGAAAATCTAAATGATGTGCGGTGATGTCGGGACACCTGTCCTCTCTCGCTGACCCAAAAACTCTTCCCATGGGAACACCACTACCTGCAAGTTCCCCTCCAAATCACAGACTATCCTGACCTGGAACCATATTGTTATTCCCACACTGTCGCTGTTATAAAATCTTGGAACTCCCTCCCTAACAGAATTGTGGGTGTTCCTGCACCAGATGGACTACAACAGTTCAAGAAGGCGGCTCACCATCACAGCCTCAAATGCAATTAGGGATAAGCAGTAAGTGCTGGCCATGCTATCCTATCATTGAATAAAAAACAACATTGAAGTCTACAAATACCAGAAATGCCTGCTTACTCTCCACCAGATATATCAGAACATGTTCAATATGGTATTTTCTCTCCAACCCAATGCTTGCAGCAGTATTCACATGATAATACAGGTATACTTTTTAAAGTTTTTTCAACATAATAATTCCTGGGCAGAGAGTGATAAAGGAACAGGCTATGTGATTTGGACCATAACTGTCAATAAATACTAGTGTGACCAGCTTTAGAGTCATTTATTTTGTTTGGTCATTTTGTCATCTAAAAACTAAATATTCGTACCGGTAACTGCAGTTAGTTCTTATGATGGGTTGGTGTTTTGCATTCATTAGTACAGCCAGCAAGGTGGGTTTGGTTTCTCAGCATTTGACTGTTAGAGTACAACCTGGTCAGAATACAATTGAATTGATTTTCATCCCCTCTGCCTGCCAGTAGAGCAATTAAAATAGCAGTGCAGCACCTACTACCTTATCCCTGATGTCCTTCAGGTCTCTGTTATTTTGACTTGGCCCTGAAATTGGCGAGAGCCTCATTAGCCAATTCCAGTTGGGGTGCCTGCAGTGCAAAACGGCCTGTGATGCAATTTTGAATTACCAACGAGTGGGGTTCGCATCACCTATGGTACTTGACACTGAGCTGCCTAATCGACAGTTCTTAAAACAACCATTGCAAGCTGCTTGTAAAAGTTTAACAAACAAGTTTGTAAATGATTTTTGTGAGGGTCGAGAGGAATGATAATGCTTTTCCTGGCTTCACAAAAATTGATCCCCATGGTGCTCGAATCCCAATGGCTCCCCCGGGATCACCTTCCTATTCTCTTAATTTACCTGAATCGGCAGGGGTCCCTGGGGTACAGCTGCCGGAGAGTCCACTTCCTCTGATCTCTCCAAACCTGTAAGGAACTCACTGCCGTGACAGTAACTCAGCCCAAAAATTGATCAGGCCTTGAACCACAGGTGGAGGGCAAGTGAGGGCTGCAGTTGCACAGGAATCCACAACGACTGTTCTAAGAAGACTCAGATAAAAAATTGGCCAGACCATACAAGTAAGTACTTGTAAGTACTCTCCTTGCTAAATCAATCCCAACTGTTGAATGCTAATTATCAGTAGATAAAACTATGGTGACGCTAAGCCTTCAGTGCAAGCAACATCACCAATGAATGGCACTGTGAGGATAGACTGTTAATGTCGGCATATATAACCATTGAAGCACAGAAACAGGTCTAAACTTTTTAACACCTCTCCAGATAGTATACACACACACATATATATATATACATATATGTATGTGGTACATGTATATATATAGAGATGCATAAAATACATAGCCTTTTGAAAAAAATGGCTTTATGGCTTTTAGATAATCTTAGTGTATTGTTAACCATTGGAAATGACCCCTTGCGACTTCATTATACATAGGTAATGCATTCATATCAATTGAAAAACAATGGGTTAGTGCTTCAATAGCAGAGAGTGGAATTTGACAAGAATTCATTAAGACTTTGCATGATAATATCCCACAGTATCATTTCCAGACTGCAGTCATGATTCAGAATACTATTTGACCCTGAGATAAAAACAAAAAAACTGCCGATGCTGCCAGACCTGCTGAGTTTTTCCAGGTAATTCTGTTTTTGTTTTTGTTATTACTTGACCCTCCCTGGGAAATTACTGTCCTGTAAGCAGTGCTAGCTACATACTATTGTACATATTTGAGCACTGCATTTGTTCCTTAGTCAGACTAGGAGAAGATGGGACAGCGGTGGGGGTGCTGTCTTCTGTTATGCAAAATAATTCTCATTTATATTCCCATAAATGATCACATCAATATCATTATCGTACAATCCGGAGAATAGGAGCTGATGTTACAAAACTGCACTTCCAGGAGCCTGACCCACTGGGAGCACATATCAAAAAATCACAGGCACATTGGTCATGTTTTCCATCAATATTACATGGCTTTTAAAAAAATCTGAAGCACAACAGTGTAGTATTGCCCTTATTGAACAAATTGATGATTTTATACATTAGCCAAAAATCTTAAACCATTTAAAGATTGGGATAATCTTTACATTAATAGTGTGGGATAGCAGCTAGTTCCACATTCTTGATGCCTAATATGTTGCTGTAGCTTAGTCACTGAGGGTTGTACTTTGTATCAAGGACAGAAGGTCCACAAAATGGGCGAGCTCATGAAAGGGAAACACATTCTATTCATGTGGCACAATATGCATTACAATGGAGAGTGCAGCCCACCATTCTCATTCATGTATCGAGTGCAATTCTACAATAGCACAACAGGGGGCAGGGGGCTCTGTACAGAACACAAGCTCTCTGGATACCGCAAATAGCTTTAAAGCGTACTGCATGCCAAAAGTGGACAAGAGACACACACAAAATAAATGTGCATTTAGAGTTATGTAAGATTTAGTAAAACTTCCACTTGTAAATTGCACACGAATTAGAGGTGGACAATACCATGTCATTTTCATCTTTAGTAATTAATTGTCCTTAAGTGAGGAATATTGTATGTTTCATTTATTATATTTGTCCTGGCACCAGGAATTGGGGATGATATTTGTGACTGTCATCCTGGTAATAACGTTCTCTGAATACATTTACAAAAATAATTCATTTCAATATGCATTAATGCTCCCTACAGGAATAGATTTGATTTTCACTAATTATGCATTCTTCCAAATTTAAAGAACAGCAAATTTGTCTGTTAATTAACCTTTGCTTAAAACTAAACACTTATGCACATAAAGTGAAACTCCAGCTATTTGGCAGTTTGTTGTTTACAGCTTTGGATCTATTCCACAGAGAAATTCAAACATTGTGGGTTAAGGGGTTAATTGCCTTTATTTAAATATCATTGCAAGACCAGAGAGAAATACTTTGCTGTTTGTGAAGCGTATCCATCTGAAGATTCAGAAATTGCAATTTTTTTAGCTAATATATCTGACCTGGTTGCGAAGTGCACTTGGGATGAGAGACTAAACTAACTAGTTTAACAGAACAGCTTATGCGTAAACCTCACATTCTGCAGGTCTATCCCCTGAGGTTGTGGAGGGTTTTTTTGTGTGTGTCGCTGTGCAATATTACTGCAGGGTTAATTATGGCCTTGATGTCTCATCCATCTTCACTTCGCCAGGAGGATGGGTAAATGGAATAAATCTTAAATGACTTCAAAGACTATTACCACCCTTTGTTGAAATGCCAGGAGGTGTGTTTGAAGCATAGTAAAATGGTAAAATGGTCTGCTTCCCCCCCAAGGCATTCTACACATCGATCCAGACAAGAACTTATCAAACACATGGTGACTGAATGTGAATGTTAGCACTGGGTCTGGCTTCTGTATTCATAGCAAAGAGCTGGAGTGCCAAAGGACATGCGCCAGATACCATAAACGTGTTGCTGATCCAACTTGAAATTGTATGACTTTTGAGAGATTACAGTACTACTAAATTAAATCTTTCTCCATTCACTGCCCCGTACTGTACAAATACAGCATTGATACTGAAATTATAACCGATAGTGATTTTGGGCCAGGCATTTTCTCTTTTGCTGATTCCTATGTCATTGCATCAAAGCTACAGCTCCACATTGTGCATGAGACAGGGTGAGCAGCTTTTAGGGCCTTGGCCTATTGACCCTATTAAATCACAGAATCGTACAACACTGAAGCAGGCCATTCGGCCCATCGTGTCTATGCCAGCTGTTTAAAAGAGCTAGCCAAACTGTTCCACTGCAGACTTTGTAAAGTTTTCCATTTCAAGTCTATATCCAATTCCCCTTTGAAAAGTACTAATGAATCTACCTCCACCACCCTTTCAGATCATAACAATTTGCTGTGTAAAAGACGTTGATTTCTCGACTCCTCTTAAATTTATCCTCTGGTTACTGACCCTCTTGCCAGTGGAAATAGTTTCTCCCCATCATATCAAAATCCCTCGTAATTTTGAACACTGCTATCAAATTCCCCTTTAACCTTCTCTGCTCTAAGGAGAACAACCTCAGCTTCTCTAGTCTCTTGTAACTGAAGTCCTTCATCCTGGTACCACTTTGGTAAATCTCCTCTGCACTCTGTCTAAGGCCTTGACATCCTTATACATACTTCCTGAAGTGTGGTGTGTGTCCAGAATAATAATCTAGCTTAGACCCACCACACCAGTGATTAATGAAGCTTAAATCCATTGATTTTGTTAAATGCATAGTGTATATTGCTGTTAGTATATATTAACTTCACCCCTGTTGCCTATTAACTAACAAATTGTGGTTGAATACTAGAAATGTATTTAAATTATCTAAATAAACCTGGTATGTTCAGCCCAGTAAGACAAAATCACAAGAAGTTTGGAATATTAACCATGTGCTAGAATTGGCTGTCTGCAAATGAATAAATCTAACCTACAACACGACAAGATTAACACGTGGAACTGGAGATTAATTTCACCTGAATATATTGATGAAACTGATCATTTATCATTTCTTTTTAAAATCACACAGGTAATTTCTGTTCTCCAGATGTCAACAAGTGCTCATCACAACCATGCCAGAACAATGGGATTTGCATTGATGGTCTGAATAACTACACTTGTCATTGTCAACAGGATCCTGTGATCTACATGGGGAAGAATTGTGAACTACAGTACAATGCCTGTCATTTTGACCTATGTATGAATAACAGTACCTGTGAAAGTACACCAGGAAGCCTGCAGTACAACTGCACCTGCTTACCTGGTTTTGAAGGTACTCAATGCGGCCTAAATATAAATGAATGCGAGAGCAATCCTTGCCAAGGACCTCATGTTGATTGCATCGATAGAGTGAATGGATACAGTTGCCTGTGTTCACCAGGGTATGAAGGGGAAAACTGCACGACAGACATTAATGAATGTCTGGTCAACTCATGCAAGAACAATGGAACTTGCTTGGATGGAATTGGGAATTATACCTGTGATTGTCAACCCGGTTACACAGGGGTTAACTGCGAAACCGATATTGATGACTGTGCATCAAATCCTTGTTTAAATGGGGCTCTATGTGTTGAAGGGAAAAATGAATATAAATGCTTCTGTGTTCCTGGATACCAAGGGCCTAACTGTGAAATTGACATCAATGAATGTGCATCCAGACCATGCAGAAATGGGGCTACCTGCATCCATGATGTGGATCGATACTTGTGTGTTTGTCTTCTTGGCTACAAAGGTAATTTATGCCTCCTCTGTAGGACATAGTGAGTTAAAGTAGAACAGTTATGTTACTAATTTAGATATTTTTGCCACAGACAGAATTTTACAAAATAGTTGTGTCAAGCCTGTGTAAATTAATACCAGTTAGGATAATACACCATCAACTTGTGTTAGTCTCCAATGTTTACATTTCTACTTTGGGGCGAAACTTTGTCACAGAGCGATTGCAGGACATTGTTTTGGGGCAGGGTGAACAGCCAGAGGTCGTGGTCCACTTTGGGACCAATGACATAAGAATGAAAAGGGATGAGGTCCTATAAGCAGATTTTATGGAGCTAAGAAGGGAATTCAAAAGCAGGACCTCAAGAACACTAATCTCAGGATTACTCCCAGTGCCACGTGCTAGTGAGCTAAGAATAGGAAGATTGCACAGTTCAACACATTACTGGAGAAATGGAGCAGGAGGGAGGGCTTTAGATTTCTGAAGCATTGGGATCAGTCCTGGGGCAGGTAGGACCTGTACAAGAAGGATGGGTTACACCTTAACAGGACTGGGGCTAATGTCCTCACGGGGAGGTTTGCTCGTGCTGTTGGGGAGGGTTTAAACTAGATTGGTAGGGGGGTGGGAACCTGAGGGGGATTTCAGAGTGCAGAGGAGAAAAATTGGCAGTGGGAAGTAGTGAAGTATGAACTAAAAGGGAGGATACATCAAAGAATTGTATCAAGGTTAATAGAATACTTGGAGAGTTTGATAGAATTAGAGAGGGTAATAGTAAATCATTAGATAGGGCCTGAGTAAGAAGGGAAGTAAAAAAGCCTAAATCAGGATTAATGTATGATATATGTGAATGCGTGGAGTGTGGTTAATAAGATTGGTGAACTACAGGCACAGGTTGACAAGTGGAATTATGATATTATTGCTATAACAGAGATCTGGCTCAAAGAAGGGCAGGACTGGCGTTAAATATTCCTGGTTACAGGGTGTATAGGAGAGACAGGAGAGGAAGAAATGGGGCAGGGTGGGCGGTGGGGGGAGTGGCAGAATTGATTAAAGATGGCGTTACGGTACTTGAGAGATAATAGAGAATGTTCCAGAGGGGCCAAGGACGGAATCTCTCTGGCTAGAGGTAAGGAATGAAAAAGGTGCAATAACATTGATTGGTGTGGTATATAGACCACCAGCTAGACGAAGGGATGGAAAGAAAACAAATTTACGAACAAGTTATAGAGAGGTGCCAGAATTTCCTCCGCTTGGTGAGGCGTAAAATGACGCGTGGTGATGTCAGGCGTGCTTCCCAACGTCACCACGCGTCATTTAGATTTTCAGTTTGGTGGATGCACAGCCGAGTTGGCTACTTGCCTGCCAGACTCTCAAAGGCCTATTCAGGCCATTTAAAAAGCCAATGAAGCAATTAGCGGAGCTGCCTGTCCAGCCTTCAGGTTGGCGGGGGGTCAGGTGAAGAGCCCAGGCGGCCTTCCCATTTTTCATGGAACCTCATCTGCAGGCGGGATGAGGCCTCATAAACGTTTATAAAGTGTTTTAAAAATTTTCAGTAAAATGAATGGACATGTCCCAGCTCATGTGACCGTTTCACACGAGGGGGCATGTCCTTGAATTTTTTATTTTACCTTTATTCAATGTTTTATAAGTGAAAGCAATTGGTGCCTCGGGGAGATTTCTGTGCTCTTTCGTGAAAGAGCGAACTCCCCAACTCAGGCAACTACCCCCCCGCACCCCCCTCCTCCCTCCCCACCCCCTCCCCCCTCCACAGGGAGCGCTCAGCACTTCCAGGTGCGCATCACAAATCAAATGGCGACGCCCAGCCAATTGGGGGCACCCAGCCAATTGGGGGCACCCACCCGCCCACAAACCTCCCCCAATGGGGAGAAAATTCTCCCCATTGAGCAAGTATAATGGGGCTTCAATTATCCAAATACAGACTGGGATAGGAATAGTGCAAAGGGACAAGAGGGGCGAGAGTTCCTGAAATGCGTTCAAGATAATCATCTGCAGCAGTTTGTTTCCAGTCCAACGAGAGGAGGCACTGTTGGACCTGGTTCTGGGGAATGAGTTGGCCCAAGTGGATCAAATATCAGTGGGACAGTATTTAGGGGACAGTGACCATGGCATCATAAGATTTAGGTTGGCCATAGAAAAGGAGAAGAAACAATCCAGAGCAGGGATAATTAATTGGGGGGAAAGCCAACTTTGATAGGATGAGAATGCATCTGAGTCGAGTGAGTTGGAATCAGATGTTGGCAAAAAAGACAGTGGCGGAACAATGGGCTGACTTCAAATAAACAGTATTGCAGGCAATGCCAAGGTACATTCCCTAGAAGGGGGAAAGTAAGACAAATAAATCCAGAGCACCCTGGATGACGAGAGTGATAGAGGTGGAGATGCAAAGGAAGAAGTGCGTGTACGATAGGTGTCAGGTCAAAATACAATGGAGAATCAGGCTAAATATAGAAGGACCAGAGGGGAAGTGAAAAAAAGCTAATAAAAAAATAAGCAGAGAGCATGAAAAGAGATTGGCAGCTAATATAAAAGGGAATCCCAAGATCTTCTATAAGCAGATAAAATAAAAGGGTGGTAAAAAGAAAGAGGGGAGCCCATCAGGGATAAAAAAAAAAGGGGACTTGCACATAGAGGCAAGAGAAATAATCGAGGTATTAAATGAGCACTTTTACAAAGGAAGAAGATGCTACCCAGGCCGAGAGAGGAGGTAATCGGTACACTATGAGAATTTACAATTGAGAAGGAGGAGGTGTTAGAAAGGCTATCTTTACTTAAAATAGATAAGGTACCAGGACCAGATGAGATGCATCCAAGACTGTTGAGGAAAGTGAAAGTGGAAATTGTAGAGGCACTAGTGATAATCTTCCCGTCTTCCTTATACTCAGCGGTGGAGAATTGTGAGTGTTACACCCTTGTTCAAAAATGAGTGCACGGATAAAGCTGGCAACTACAGGCCAGTCAGTTTGACCTCAGTGGTAGGGAGACTTCTGGAAAGTATAGTTTGGGACAAAATCAATAATTACTTAGACAAGTGCAGGATAATTAAGGAAAGCCAGCAAGGATCCATTAAGACCATAAGACATAAGAGCAGAAATTAGGCCACTTGGCCCATCGAGTCTGCTCCTCCATTCAATCATGGCTGATAAGTTTCTCAACCCCATTCTCCCGCTTTCTCCCCGTAACCTTTGATCCCCTTACCAGTCAAGAACCTATCTATCTCTGTCTTAAATACACATTAAGGGAAAATCATGTTTAACAAACTTTTAGGAGTTTTTTGAGGAGGTAACCGAGGTTGGTGAGGGCAACGCTCTTGATGTGGTATATATGAATTTTCAAAAGGAATTTGATACAGTGCCACACAACAAACTTGTGAACAAGATTGCAGCTCATGGAATAAAAGGGAAAGTAGGCACTTGGATAAGAAATTGGCTGAGTGGCAGGAAACAGAGATTAATGATAAATGGGTGTTTTTCAGATCGGAGGAAGGTCTGTCATGGTGTTCCCCAGGGGTCAGTGTTGGGACCCTTGCTCTTCCTGATATATGTTAATAACCTAGACTGTGGTGTGCAGGGCATGATTTCAAAATTTGCAGATGATACGAAGATTGGAAACGTTGCCAACTGTGATGAGGATAGTCTTGAACTTCAAAAGGACATAGACATGTTGGTGGATTGAGCAGGCAAATGGCAAATGATGTTCAATGCAGAGAAATGTGAGGTGATTCGTTTTGGCTAGAAGAATATGGAGACACAGTATAAAATAAAGGGAGAAACTCTAAAAGAGGTGCAGGAGCAGAGGGTCCTCGGGATGTATGTACACAAATCATTGAGGATGGCAGGACATGTTGAGAGAACAGCTAATAAAGCATACAGTGCCTTAGGCTTTATTAATAGGGGCATAGACCACAAGAGTAAGGAGGTCATGTCGAACTTGTATAAGACACTAGTTAGGCCTCATCTGGAGCACAGCATCCAGCTCTGGGCACCATACTTGAGGAAGGATGTGAAGGCATTGGAGAGAGTAAAGAGGAGATTCACAACAATAATTCGCCGGATGAAGAACTAGAGCTATGAGGATAGATTGCAGAGATTGGGACTGTTCTCCTTGGAGAAAAGAAGGCTGAGAGGAGACTTGATAGAGATATTCAAGATCCTGAGGGGAATGGACAGGGTAAACAGTGAGAAACTGTTCCCACTCAAGAGAGCATCAAGGACTAGAGGGCACAAATTAAAAAAATAATTGGCAAAAGGAGTAAAAGTGATGTGAGGAATTTTTTTTTCATCCAGAGGGTTGTTGGAGTCTGGAACGAACTTCCTGAGAGGGTGGTGGAGGCAGGTTCGATCGAGGTATGCAGAAGAGGATTGGATTGGTACCTGAAAAGAGAGAATGAGCAAGGTTACAGGGATAAGGCAGGGGAGTGGGACGAGGTAAAATGCTCTTTCAGAAAGCCGGTGCAGGCTCGATGGGCTGAATGGCCTCCTGCACTGTAAAGATTCTGTGATTCCATGAATGCAGGTGACCCTCAATCTGACCTTTATTATCTTGGAACAATGGTTCTGGATCTAGGATTCAATAATTACTATTCCTTTTGTACATGGACTTAAAGTCAAAAGAATATATCGAAATATTCAGTACTGCAGTGAAGTCTCCTTGAAAGAACATTTTGTTCAGAACAACTTAAGTTAAACTGGCCCAATGGAGGATAAGAACACTCCTCCCTAAATTGGCCTCCTCCTTATTGGTTACACATACTAGTTGCCACCAAGGAGGAAACTTTGACAACTGAATTCATTCTCATAATTTTTGGTCCTGAAGGTTTGTGTCCAGCCAGTAGCAGCTGATGGTATCCAACTTGTCTATTTCTCTTATTTGGCCATTTCTCTTCTGGTCACTGTTACACTTGGAAATCTCATTGAATCAGCAATTTCTATCAAGGGGAAACACAAAAACAACTGACAGCCCAAAGTAGAATTGAAACTCTGATCTGGCAGGAAAATGGATGGGAAATCAAGCAGCACGCTGTAGACAGTGCTGAGCAATCCCACAAACAACAGGTCAGATCAAACCTCGGCAGTCATGAAACCATTAAACAACTTAACTGGTGGAGGCAGCTTCACAAACATCCCTAAAGTCAACTATGGCAGAGACCAACACAAGGGTGTAAGTGACAAGGCTGAAGTATTAGCAACCGAGTGCCAAGTGAACGATCCATCTCGGCCACCTCCTGAGGTCTCCAGCATCACAAATGTCTTCGGACAATTCAATTTACTGCGTGTGATAGCTAGGAACATCGGAGGATACTGCATACAGTAGACACTATGGGCTCTGACAACATCCCAGCTGTGGTGCTAAAGACAGGACAGCCACACCACTAACCAAGTTGCCCCAATACCCAACAAAGTGGAAAATTAGCCACTAAGATAAAAGCAAAATACTGCAGGTGCTGGAAATCCAAGTCAAAAACAAAAACAAAAATACCTGGAAAAACTCAGCAGGTCTGGCAGCATCTGCAGAGAGGAACACAGTTAACGTTTCGAGTCCGAATGACCCTTCAACAGAACTAAGGAAAAATAGAAAAGAGGTGAAATATAAACTGGTTTGAGGTGGGGTGGGACAGGTAGAGCTGGATAGAGGGTCAGTGATAGGTGGAGATTGCCGAAAGATGTCATAGACAAAAGGACAAAGAGATGTTAACTTCACCCATGTTGCAATAAAGGCCCCAGCTCAGCATGCGGACACCTTCATGAACAGCAGACACCTTCATACCCTAGCAGACCAGCAGCCCCATCTTCCAACTGCCTTGGGTTATGAGATGACTGTAGGAGTTAAGTCCCTTCACTCAATCAATATCCAGGTGGTTTGTGACCACAATAAGGTCTTTCTTCAAGATTCCCAGGCAGCTGCCACTCTTTATACTCAGGAGTTTGCAACTTTCCCTTCTATCTGAGCTGCCAGTGCTGATCTGTGGATAGCTCTTTGAGGACCCCTTAAGAACTTGGCTAATGACCCATTTTAGGAAACACAGTCTGAGGCAGAGTACAACTACAATAGCAGCCACATTGTCAGCAGGAATGCCATCAAGCAGGCCAATAGCAGTTTAAAGATGAGGTTCAGATGCATCGAGTGCTCAGACAGAGCTCTCCAATATGCCCAGCTAAGGTTTCAAGAATAGACGTTGTCTGCTACATACGGCACAACATCGTGCAGCGGAGGGGCCTCCAAATAGATGACAATGAGGCCGAGGGCAGAGCTCCAACTTCTAAGGAGGAAGAAGAGGGGGAAGATGATGAAGAGGAAGGCCATTCCAAAACAATGGCAGAGCAGCAGGGAGTTGTGGGGCATGGACGTGCACCCAGGGCTTATACCATCCAGGAGGGGATCGTTGCCAGAGGGGCCCTTCTTCAAAAACAAATTTCATAAGTTCCTCCAATATAACAACTGCCATCAGACATCCCTCTACACACAGATCCTTGTATCTTGACACCATTCTTTCAAGGAACCACCCAACCCCCACAAGGGAGCAAATGGACATCAATGAGATTGATTCAGTCACATTCAAACTGCAGCTACCCTCTCCAACATAAACATGGTCATCATCATTTTTCAAATATACCTAGTAATAAGTCCCTTACAACCTGGACTCCTCACATGAACGCCATTGACCGAGAAAGAGGCACCCATTTGCCCTTAATCAGACCATGCCCATAATGCAGATAATGACACAAATGAAGACTTAAACCCCTATACATGCTGAATCGAGTGTATGCTGCATCATACATACAGATATGGCATCTAGCCAATGATGATGATGCAACTGTGCTGTTACAGCTCACCGAACTAACCTTTGCTACATCCATTCCGGCTAATGATGCTGTTTAAGAACTGGGCACCACATATGTCATTCCTGGCTTACCTATACCTCTACAGACTGCACAAACCACATCCTGTGACACCGCAAATGCCAATGCAGCCACCATAGTGGGCACAGCACACAACCTATATCAACTGTACAATACATGGCCTACCGAGCTACGCTGCCCACACTAAGGCTAAAGTGCAACATTGAATGTCTAGCACCCAGCGCTCATGCTTCAGGTGCCCTTGCTGCCCAGCATCTGGTCATGGAGTGGGATCATTAGGCCTCCCTTAAAGTCACATTTAGATGGAAACTGAAAGATACAAGGAGCATCTTAGTGCTTGAGCCTTTGACCTCTGGACTCTTATGTAACACAGCAGAGAAGGGAGAAGCTTTCATATCCTTCACCAAACAGGCCACATCATTGATCCTGGTGAAGCCACATCAAGGTGCAACTCAACATGCTGCCCTCAATATTACTGGTGAGAAGCCATCTCTCAGCCTTATCATTCCTATCGAGCTCTCTATTGTACACCCACACACCGGGTCATGTAGAAATGAAATGAAAGCTGTTCAACAAGTGCTCAAATGTGATTTACACAACATGGAAACAGTAACCACGGTGAACCCCTTTGTGCTCTAGGTGAGATGGCCCTCTGTGCTGGAGCACACTCCTGCAAGGTGCCCCCGCTTGGAGAAGGTAAAGGCCGGCTGCTCACTTCTCTGTGTCAGGGGCAGTGAAGAGCGTGATCACTTTGCCTTGTCGTGCAGGGGCTCACTGGGGACCTCCCTCAGATTGCAGCCTCTGCACCTCTGCACGGGCAGCCATGTTCACTGGCACATGTGGAGCAGACAAGGACTCTAGTGGAGGGGCTGGGGAGGTGGAGGAAGATGAGGATGCTGAGGAACTCTCTGTACCTTCACCCTCCTCAGTGACCTGCACAGCCTTCTGGTAAGGTTGATGGGGTTGGCTACTGGTTTGCAGCAGTCATCCAGTCTGGCAACTGCCTGGCCAACAGTGCAACAACATTCCTGTTAAGGGTACATAATCCCTCATGTATTCCGTTGTTGTCAGTGCTCATACTCTGAGCAGATGGAGTCGGGCTACTGAGGGAGACTTGGACCCTTGGCCGACACACTGTTCTTGCATCCACTCCGAGTGTTGCCGCATGCGTCTCTCCATGAGATTAGCCAATCTCTCTTGTTCAGAGCTAATGCAGTTGAGCCCCTGGACAATGTACAGTTCATGAGGGCGATGGACTCCTCCAAACATAGTCCAAGAGCTCCCACTGCCTCTGCCAGATATCCACGCATCTGCTCCTGATTGGACAAACACTCTGCCCCAAAAGGTGACTCCCAAGGCTTCACCTTCCTGTCCACAGGAGCATCATTGTGCCTTTCCTCCCTCCTCCGAATGGGACTGCGCACAGATGTCTCTCTGTCACCTCCTCCTGAATTCTGCCGTGGTGCCTTTCACCCTGTGCCACTGACTCTAAGTGTGCGCTCCATTCCTCCATTCCTCCGACGTGCTGGTAGCTGAATTGGTGGCGTGTGGGCTAGTATGATGTAACACTGTGCCCTTGGAAATCTTTTCCTCTTCTTGATGCCTGAGGGATGATCTGGACCCAGGGGAAGGGGAGGGTGAGGGAGAAGAGCTGGGACCTGTGTGGGGCACAAAAGCAGTTATTTAGATATAGTCCTTCTCAGTGTGAAAGCACGCTCTGATCATGCCATTGCCTTGACCATGCTCACGCTGGCCACAAGATGCAACTCCATAGTTGTACTCCCTCTAATGCCAAAGTTTCATTGTGCTGAGCAAAGTGACAGCATGACCCCCACCATTACCACCATGTACCAAGGCAATCTCAACACCCTCTTTATCACTTGCTACTGGAGATTCACCATCACCAACAGACAGCTGCTCCGGCACCCTGACCATCTCCATGTCCATCTGCTCCACTGAACAGATGGGCCTCAGGTAGGCTGACCCACTCCCAGTCTGGGCCATTTCCTTTGCGTTCTTGGCCCTTTTGTTCTGCAACCATGACATGAATTTATATTACCCTCACTTAAAGCACATACAGAGATATTGCTCTCCAATATGTCTGTGCCTATTCACATCTGTTTTGCACACAGTTAAATGACCTGCTTAGATGTACAAGCCTCAATGATGAAGCAAAGGTACATGCCAGATCTCACACTGTATCTGCAGCATGCAGATATGACTCTTCCCTTGGACCTCTGTGTTTATGAGCCAAGTTACTCCAATTGCCAGAACATAAAAGCTAACTGAACCTAATGTGACACTGTAACCACGATCTCCGGTGATTCCCTGTGGCACTCACCGCTGCTGCACTCTGAACCCATACATTCTTGGCAGCAGCAGGCAGTTTGCAATGGTCAGTTGGGTATATGATCTCTCTTTTCCTTTGGACCTCCTCTACAAAGACCTGGAGGTCCCAGGCAGAAAAGCATTGCTTCCAAATGACTTCACTGTGCAACATTCTATTCATTAGTTAATGAAAACACAAGGCAAGAAGGGTCATGAGCTAATCAGAATACATTGCTCTAATTCGCTTTTGTGTACTTACACGCTTCATTTCATCTATGAATACTGTTAACAGTGTTGTTGAGAGAAGGGCTCCTCACATATGCTTGGTGCCGTGTTTGTGGCGGCTGTCACTCCAAGATGACGTGCTGTGCTCAACAATAACTGACAGCCCTACTGGCTTTACTCCATCTCATTCAGGCTGTTGTGTCTCTACGTTGTGCAAATGTGAGGGACCTGGTCCACAGTGCGGGCGCATCCAGACAGACAAGTGGCAATAGGGCAAGTGGACAGGATAATGAGCGTGGCAATCTTGTTCATTCATCCACTGAGTCTAGCCAGAATCCTAAGTCACTGCATATTATCTGCATCAAGTAGTGGTGGCAAGATATTGCATTTCACTGGCTGTGTCTTGAGAATCCACTCAGTGGTTTAGTTCAGCACACTTGTGATTAGGAAGCAGCAATGACAATCCTCTCATAGGAAAAAAACCATGATGGGCCATCTATCCTAGGATAATCTAATGGTTGGACAACACTTACAGCTTTGACAACACAAAAACGTCTCCTCGAAGCCTCGCGATGTGCAGCATTCAGGGATTACTACTCAGACCGACAATTCAGAAGAGGTGCTTTCTTTATGTGCCCGGGTTGCCTGACCCTGCCTCTGACCCCGTCACCACTTCCAGGCTGATCTGCCCCGACTTCATATGTATCCCCACCCCCCAGACTGAAAATCGGAACTGTGGGTGGCCATTTTTAAAGGTCAGGTCCACAGGAGCCAGAAGTTCTCCTGTCACTGCACAACCAACCTGGGATCGAAAACCTGGGCCAAAGCAGGGGGAGAGGTAGAATTAAGTAAGTTTGGTGATGTATTATAGATAACCATGCCTTCCTAGAGTTTGTTTGATTGCTTTCTGGAGTCAAAAAGGAAATCCATAATGGTTTGTTTGAAATTGGCTACACTTTATTTCTCTTGCCACCAGGAATAAGCATGATTAGAATTTAGAGAGGGTGGTACACAAAGAAGTCTGGACAAGGTGAACATGATTGAGTCCATGACATTCTCACATTCCTTACGTTCAAATGTCTCTTGTAATGAGAGAATGGTTTACAAATGGGGACCACGTGTTACATCCATCTGAGTTAAGTAACGCAATTCAAAGTGAATTCAAAATGGCAACAAGCATTAAGCTTTTGGAGTTGGCTGGTGCAGGATTTGAATTCTCAACCTTCCAAAGTGAGCTTGAACACAAAGAAAATAAAATCGCACCAACATTCCAGGAGCAAAATGGTTCCAAAACATTTCACAAATCACTGTGTTGTGAATACATTATATAATTTTGGTGCAGAGCCAAGTTTGTTTGCGTTTTACATTTGTCTGTGGGATTGGATGTTCACACAATCTAAAATCCCAGTTCATAACCTGGCTTATTCCTTGTTCGATAATTCTGATTTTACTTCCCACTATCAGAAGAGTTTATTTACTGACCTATTTGTAATAAGCAATTATTGGCCACTCAAGGATATGCACCCTTTCCCCATTTCCTAACTAAACTAGCTGGTGTAATATAAATAATTTAGGATGTAGGAATCTACAGCTAACATTCTTCAACAGTGTTGTTGCACTTTTATAATGATATAAAGACACCAATCACAGGTAAAGGAGTTGTGGGTTCGTTTATTAAGCACATGAGAACATTTATACAAAGGTAGAAAATTTAAAGATATCAGTAGCAGGGCTGCGTGTGCTGTTTTTTGCTCACAGGCCAAAATGAGACTGAGACTGGATCACATGACACACTTCCCTTCTAGTGATGGCATGCTGCTATCCCTTAAAGGCACATTACAACAACTGTGTTGGAGAAGTTTTCATACTCAGTGAGCTAAAACCATAATCATGAGGTCGTGAATATAACGCCCACTATTGGAAAATTCATGTGGTCAAGGCTTTTTTAAGAAAGGCCATAATCCTAATTTACCATAATGAGCATTATTAAATGGCATCATTAAGCCAAAGGAGCATACATAGACCAGCATGCCTAGCAACTGGTTCAACGATTATGGATTGGTAGTTTTCTATTATTTCATGACAAATACAGAGGTTTTTAATATTAAAAAAAAAGGTTTATTCACTTTCTCAAGGTCACTTCCATCACACTATTATTCCAATTCCTATCTGATGAGTGGGTAGTGCTATCAACCACATTAAAATGACATGCTTTAAATGGAACACTCCCTAGGCAATTTTTACACATTCGCACACTGACTGAAAGAAATTGCTTCATCTTCAGATTTCAAGGATGACCTCTAGTGTGCAACAGTTTAGGTGCTTAGGTACATTTAAAGACTTCTGAATAATGTCACTGTTTTCACAATCAAACCTCATCTAAATTTGCTGCTACCTTCACCTGATGGACTGAAGCCTCACTGATTCGGTGGCTGCCATTACCTGCCCATACCTAACCACCCAACAACAAATGTACCTCCTGCAGAGGAATGTCCCTCACCTAAATGGCGTTCCAAAAAGAAATGTGAAATATGTGGTCTGGATATTGCTGCGGTGAAGTAATTTTGGGGGAAAAGGTGTTAGGCTGAAGACTTTGGAGTTAGTTCTGAAATTCTATATTTCTACACGTTTCTGTAAATCGCAGTCACTGTGTTTTCAGAAAAACACTGCAGAATATCTTAAGACTCAGGCACCTCTGGGAGTACACTTCTGTGTAACAGTATTTCTGGTAATGCAATACATAGGGACAGACACCTATCCAGGGCTGGAGAAAAGAAGGGTTAAGCCAGGCTGGCAGTTTCAGTACATCCTAAAACATATTTGTAGCTATTTTGAAAGAAAAAAACTCCAAAATAATCCAAAACAGTTCTTTAAAAGCTATGACTTTTATCGCAAATTTGTGACTCCACAAAACTTCCTATCCATACCAAGCTGGGAGCTTCAAGAGTCATCTTCCATGAGTCTTCCTACTCCTATTTCTCCTCCCAACTTGGCAATTTTCAAGTGCCAACCTGGATCAGCTGAAGGTGCTCTCATTTCTGAAGTTTGAGGGTTCAAGCTCCCCTTCACTAGGCTGACATTTCACTGCAGCACTCAGTGCGTTTCATTGTCAGAGATGCTCCTCTGATCTTTCAGGTGAATGCGAAAGATCCCATGGCACTGCTGGGAGAACAAGGAACTCTTCTTGTTCGCAGGATATTGATGTGTTTATGCAGTCTACACAATAAAAGTCACTGCACTTCAGAGTAATCCATTGGATATGAAGTGCTCTGGATGTTTTTGAGAGATGTCATGCAAGGTACAAGTGGATAAAAATAAAAAACTGCGGATGCTGGAAATCCAAAACAAAAACAGAAAGACCTGGAAAAACTCAGCAGGTCTGGCAGCATCGGTGGAGAAGAGCAAAGTTGACGTTTCGAGTCCTCATGACCTTTCAGCAGAACTGATGTTCATGAGGTCACGAGGACTCAAAACGTCAACTTTGCTCTTCTCCGCCGATGCTGCCAGGTATTAAGTGGAACTTCTTTCTTTTCTACCTACTTTGAGCTGGATAAAGTTGTATGGACTGAGTACCCATTCCATGAGCACACCACGGAGCAGATTACACAAGATTGAAATTTCCACAATGTATTCTTTGACAGAAAGGCTATTTGAATTTTATCAGTCTGTCGCATGCCAGCTGCTTTGATCCTGACGCCAGCCTTTGAGCCTTTCATGGTGCTGTAGTCGCAACATTACTTTTGCTGTTCTTTGGGCTTTAAAAGATTTCAGGCTAATCGGATGCAATTGCTATTTATTGAGCAGTATAAGAGTCACAGCGACAAGTCCTAACTTACTTGTAAATTCATCTACATTAAACTTGTGCATAATGTGTGGGGGACATGATTTTAGGCTCCACCGCTGGCAGGTTTTAAGATGGGGGAGCATGTAAAATCCAGCAGGTGACCTTCCCTACCCACCCACCCCTGACCCGTCTGAAATTTTGCAGCGGAGCAGTGGAGGGAAGGGGTGTGTTGGGTGTCCCACCTGCTCTTGGGTCTATTGACGTGCGTATCCCACCCCTGCTGGGAAGGCCCATGCCTTGCAGAAATGCCGGCAGCCTCAGCTGTATAGGCTAGTGTCAGGCACGGCACGGGAGATCTCCTCTGCAGGTCCTACGGGCCCCATCGGAGGCACCTCCCCCCCAGGTCGTCCCCCTTTTTGACCCACCTCCGGGGTCCTCTTGAACCCGACCACTCACACCCCTCACCTCCGACGCCGTCAGCCCCGAGCCTGTACTTACCTGGTCTCCTCAGCCTGGCGGGACTGCCTGGAGTCCCAGCAGTTTCTACCGCTTCTGGCCGACGCTGTTGGTGTTACAGAGCTGCCAGTCATCCGATTGGCCAACACTACCTAAGGCAGGACTTCCTGCCGAGATAGGGGCAGAAGCACCTCAAGGCAGGTAACACTGCCCCCAGCACTAAGTTGTTGTGGGGCAGCCATTGGGATGGTGGGTGAGTTTCCCCAAAGCCCCCACAGCTTTTTAGCTGGTGGGTTGGGGAGGGATGTGCTGCGTAAAATCCAGCCTGTGGTGCCTGCAGCTAATTTACGTTAAAAGCATCTAATTGCATCATGATTACAAATAATATATGAAGACAATTAATATAAAGAAATACCTTAGACCCAAACTTATTTGTTTTAAAGCTATTAGACTGTATTCAGGTAGTAGATACTCATGTTGAACAGGGTATGTACAACAACACTGTAGACAGACCCCCTCGGGCAGGATTTTTCACTGAGTGGCCAAGCATGTGCCTGAACCACTCGAGCGTAAGATGACTCACGATGACATCAGGCGAGCGTCCCAATGTCATCGCGCACTCGCACAATATTTCGGTCGGCGGGTGCACAGGAGTCAATTAAAAGGCTCTACTCCGGCCTTTAACAATACCGTTGAATTACGTTTTTCGTTGCCCGTCCAATCTCATGGCCTTTGCATTTTTTATTTTGCGAAACCTCATCCGCGGGCGGAAATGAAGCTTCTGTCCGTCATTAAAAATCATTTTTTAAAAAATCGTCCTAATTTCTAACGCGCCCCTGCTCGCGTGACAGAGTCCCCTGACAGAGTCACGTGAGGGGACATGTTTTTTTTAACCTTTTAAGAATCCTTATTGTTAACTTTCACAGAGCTTCGTTTTCTCTGAGGGAGCTTTTTCAGCTGGCACCCGCTGGCACGTGCAAACTTACACTCTCGCCCTCCTCCTCCCCCACCCCCAAACCCCACCCCCACCCACACAGACAGCACTGAGCGCTGAGGAAAGCGGAATCACAGTCCAGCCCCAATCGTGGGCAACAGGCCGCTCCTCCCAGCCCCTCCTGCCAACCCCCTGCTGACCACACCCAACAATGGCAAAATTCTGTATGGTTAAAATGACGTTAACAGTGGGCACTTTGGACCAGGTCACAACCAAAGCTCCTTTGTTTTCAAATCATTCGATTATTCTGGGTCAGATAGACTCTACCTTGGAAAGTAACAGCATTTTTGAAAAGATAACCTCTTCCTTGCCAAAAGCAGATGTGAATTCCCATTGAAATATTACAAATTCCTAAAATTTTTAAGTGATAATGTGATAAACACAAAAGCCACAATATGTGGAAACAAGAAATGCTTTCTGTTCTCTGTTGAGTGGCAGCCTAACAAACCGAATCATATTTAAGTTTTTAATTTTTGGATGATTTTTTTTAATACAAACAATGGACAGGTTCGCATTTGGGTGGAATCTTGTTTAGAAAAATGCTATTGTTAAAGCACATTATTTTTTCCAACTCATCCTGTGAACATACAGGAACTATGTCCATTGGATTAATATTGGCCAATAATGTGACTATACATCAGTTGACTTAACAAGCAGCAGAATTCCTGTGACAATAGTTAAAGGGGGTAAAGAGGCACAATTTTGATAAAGTTTTAGTGCTATCTGACACATAAAATCTGGTTTCATTACACAACTTTGGCTCATCTTTTTCCAAATCAGAAAAAAAAAGATAACCACCCTTAACGTTCCTACAATATACTTCAAATCTCCCAGAGCTAAACAACACTTAGGTTGTGTCCTTCTGGGTAAGATTTCAATGGTGCTTTTCAGAAACATGTCACAAAGTATTTCCTTCAAAAAGTTTCTAAGAATGTATATTTATAAGCTCTAATGTAATAGAGGTATTAACAATTAATTTTCCTTAAACACAATTTGACCATAACAGATTGAAGAGGTAAAACTCCTCGCTGGTATTGATGATTAAATGGTATTATATTTGTAAAAGTGTACATCCTTTAAACCTTCAGCTGACTGGATTTTTTTTTTGTTTACTCGTTTTAATTCCCACCAAAATGCCATGACCTGTGACACAGCCTGGAACATTCTTGTCTGGTATCTATACAGCCCATGAATCACCCTGAATAGTAAAAGCAGCATCAGAACAACCTGCAACATCTCAAGTGAGAGACCTTAAACCTACTTAAGCCCCAGGTTCCACTCAAACCCTGGTACCGTGCTGTTTTACAGAGAGCTGACACCATGAGTTATGTCTGATAGATGAGGCGGTGAAGCTAAAGTAGTCAGAGTGTTATCAGCAACCAAAGGTTCAGGCACTCAGCTCCATTAGATTCTGAAGGAGTTGAATTCTGTGTAAATTACTTGCAGCCATAAATGAAAGTTAAAATAAGGTTGTTGAAACTCCACAAATTCCAAAGCCATTACACTATTGGGGACATGTTAAAAAGAATTCATGCAGATTTCTTCTCAGTAATTTATAGAAGTCATATCTATTTTTAATCCTAGATTTTTTTTCCATAATTGTGTCAAAACCCAAGTTCCACATAAATTCCACATTCATCATAAAATAAAAATTATTTTATATTATATAGCACCTTTCACCAGCTCAGGACATCCCAAAGCACTTCATAGCCAATTAAGTACTTTTGAAGTGTAGCAACTGTTGATATGAATACAGTTGATGCGCACACGTTAAAGGTAGTTATGGATGGACACAAGAGTTGTGAATGTTAGCATTAATGTGCAGTTGCCAGGAGCGGCTACATGAAAGCAGCAGTAATCCTGTGACACGCAGCTGCTGATCTGAGCCACAGTCAAAGGATATGCATCAATTTAAATCTGTGGGGGGTTTTTTTGTAGGAGAGATGAGGGGGGAAGAAGTCAGTGAGGAGCCTCAGCAGATCCTGGCGAGTGCAGACAGGGGGCATCAGCTGAAGCCTGGTGCTACGGTGTTAATCCATGCAAGAGGAAGGGAATGAAAAATACTAAAAGGGGAAAGATTCATCAAATTATTCACACAAAAATGGAATTTAAAGTAATCAGGTAACTATCCATAGTCCACAAAGGACCAAAGGCATCTCCCTCCATTAGAGAGAGACAATTGGTTAACTTTAGCTTGAGGGGCACCACTCCCCACGTGTGTTGCAAGGCAAGGAAGTCGGCCTTCATTAACTCCCGCAAATGGTCCGGGAATTGAATGTATGCTGTTGGCATCACCCTATAGCCAGCTAGCCAAGGGAGCTAACTGACAACCACCCTCCCCATCTCCCCTTCCACCTAGAATTTAAAATAGATGAATCCAGAATGGGGGGGGCTCATGTGCATATAATTGCCAATATGTCCCACTAAGGCACGATAAACATTACTGATTGCACACATGACAGGTTCCTGCTCTTAGCCAAACTGCTTAGAGAAGAACGAGGGCCAGCTCACAGTAGGCAAACATGGTTAACATGTATAAGACGATGGCCCATAACCTCTGCGCTCCCCAGCATCGGATTTGGGGGGTACCCCAAAGATGTGCTAGGGAATCCCTCTGGCAGGTTCCCAGGTAAGGGTTTGCACAGCAATTTCCCAGAAGTGCTAACTTCCTCTGGGCTCTTGCATTGCGCTGGGAACCATCCGAAAATATGATTTAAATCACAGATGTCGGATAGTTCCGCCGGGGTTAGACCAATAGTTACCAGAAAATGTTAGAAGAATGAAAACTGCTTCAAATTTCTGAGTAACTATTGTAAAGACCCAAACCCAGACCGACCCCATGGGACTCCCCCCATCCCCCCGACATCCCCGCCTCACCCCCACAACAAACACAACCCCCACCCCCTGAACTCCTCTCAGCCCCAGACCACCCTCCACCCCCGACCTCCCAACCCGCCCCCCGACCCCATCCCCTGACCTCCCAATCTCCCCACCCCCCATCCCGCCCGACCTCTCGACCCCCAGACTCCACCCTCATCCTCAACCTCCAGACCCCTCCCCCGACCTCCAGACACCTCCAAACCCCCATAAACATACCCAAACCCTGAACACCCCCAAGACCCCCACAAACACCTCCAACCCTCCCCAAACACCACCAATACCCCCCCCCAAACACACCCAATACCCCCCAAACACGCCCAACGCCCTGAACACCCACAACCCCCTGAACATCCCCAATACCCTGAACAACCCCGACCATCCCCAAATACCCCCCAAACACTCAATTCCCCAATATTACACAAATATATTTATCTTTCTCTTCCAAAGAACCTCTTCACCAGAAGTGGGGAATTTGTTATGTTCATCCATCAAGACTCCACCAGGCCCCAATGCTACTACTAATAGAAGGCCGCCAATCACAGACATGGTTTGGCAAAGGCATACTTTAAGCAGTCATGCATCGGCCCCACCCCCTACCCCCCCCCCCCCCCCCCCCCCCCCCCCCCCCCCCCCCACAAGACCCCAAACACCCCCAAGCCCCAGAACGCCCCCAATACCACCCCGCGACCTCCAGACTCCACCCCCCCCCCCCCACCTTGGGACCCCATCCATCCTCTGGACCCCGCCTACCCCTCCAACCTCCAGAACTCCCCCCACACCCCCCACCCCCACCTCCCCCCTGACCTGTTTAATGGAGCATGGAGAGGACCATGGGCAGGGATGTCAGCCCCTGCGGCCTCCAACGATTTCCCCAGAGAACTATCCCCTTCGACACCTGGCCCATGTTTTTTTTTTAAATTTATCTCCAGTAGACTCCAGGTCTACTGCACTACTCAGCTGTGGCCACCTCTCCCGGTGGCGCTGCTGAAGCTTCAGAGCTGCCCTCTGATTGACCCAGCAGCATCAGGAGCCTGCCCACCATCCCTAACTGGACAGTGGGCCTACAGGCGACCAATTAGGAGGCGGTCTCTGATAAAATTGCAAAGCCAACATGTTTCCATTAAGTGCAGTCTCTGGAGCCACTTTTTACCTTGACTTCGGGGATGCCAACTCCCCTTGCAAACAATACACTTAGAAAAGCTTGACATGATTAGAACAAGTCTAGATGGTTTTAGAAAAGGGATAACTTGTTCAACTAATTTATTGGAGTTTTTTGAGGATATAACTAGTTGGATAGATCTAGGGGAACCAGTAGATATAGTGTACTTGGATGTGCAAGAGGCACTCAATAAGATGCCATACAACAGGTTAACACACAAGGTGAGGCCTCAAGGAATTGAGGGTGAGGTATTAGCATAAGTAGAAGATGGGTTAACAAGCAGCAAGCAGAAAGTAGGGATAAATAGGGCAGGCGGTGACTAGTGCGGTGCCAGAAGGATTTTTTGCTGGGGCCTCAGCTAGTTACAATCGATATTAGTGACTTAGATGAAGGGACGGGGAGTAATATGTCTAAATTTGCTGACAGTACAAAGTGAGGTGGGAAGGCAGTCTGTGAGGTGACACAAAGAAGCTGCAAGGAGATAATAGGCAGGTTAAGTGTGTGGGTAACAAGGTGGCAGATGGAGTATAATGTGGGGAAGTGTGGGGTGATTCACTTTGTAAGAATAGGGAAGCAGAATACTTTTCAAAAGATGTGATAAATGTTGATGTTCAAAGATACTTGAGCGTTTTCGTACAAGGAACACAAAACTTAGCAGGTGCAGCAAGCAATTAGGAAAGCAAATGGCATGTTAGCCTTTTGTTATGGACAGGAGAGAGGTGTTAAATTAAACAGCCCTGATTTCTCCTCTCACCACTCATCTGTAAACAGAAGGTGTTTTTGATTTAATTCCCCCTTTATAAGCAGTCGCATATTTCCCAACCCCTCAGTTTTGGTGTGAAACAATTTTCTATTAATAACCCCACAGCAAACTCAAGATAGGATGAACTCAAAGGGTTAGTTTATTTGCACACACTCAAATGTGGGAGGAGGGTAACAATGTTGCCTCCTTTTCACTCGGACAGTAATAGAGGGATAGGGAATGAAAGATTTACAGGGCAAAAACCGCAGAGAAGAGAATTATTGTTTCACACATGTCCAGAGTCCAGAATCAAAGTCCAATGGTGTATTCCTTCACAGAGATCAGTAGGCTGAACTAATGCTGGGTATTTCACTATTCCAGTAGAGTTGACTTCCATGATGAGATAGACAGGCAGAGATGAATCAATCTTGTTGGCTATGGTACAAAATGTCTAACACAAACAATATAGATCAGGTCAGGCGTTCAAACCTGGATAGAGCCCCTTTCCTGGGCTGCTGCTGGTAGATGTAAAGATGGCAGACTGAGCTTTGCAGTTCCACAAGGCAATATTACTTGGTTCCACCAGCTAGGGGAGGGCGGGGGGGTTGGGGGGTGGGGGGTGGTGGGGCGTTGTGACAGATGACTCTTAACTTTCCACTTTGGCTTTGACAAAGGGTTTGTATCCCATTGTCTGAGTCCTTTGCCCTAGCAGACAAATTGGCACTGGTTGGTCAGGCATGGCTTATTGGATGTAGATGGCCTCTGTATAGTTCCCTTTGCATTGATCTCTGTAGCCCACAGGGAGCCGTTAGGGTGTCTTCAGAGATAATGAGGTGCAAACTTCTTCAATACTGCCAAAAAGCCCCTTTTGTTCAGGGTTACAGCCGGATATAGCTTCAGCCATTTTAAGATGTCATTGTCCTGTTTTTTTTTTTAATTTTAGAAATTAAACTATACATATTATAAAAATATAGAGTGTGGGGTCTTAGCCCCATGACACTTTACTGCAAGGGGATTAGAGTAAAAGAATAAAGAAGATTTACTCCAATTGCACAGGGTTTTGATGACACCTCACCCGAAATAGTGTGCAAATTTAGTCTCCATATTTAAGGCTATACTTGTATTGGAGGCAGTGCAACAAGGTTCATTACATTGGTCCCTGGGAGGGTTGTCCCATAATAGAGGCTGAGTAGGTTGGATTTATATTCTCTGGAGTTTGGAAGAATGAGAAGTGATCTTGTTGAAACATACAGGACCCTCAAGGGCCTTGACAAGATAGATATTGAGACATTGTTTCCCTTGGCTGGGGAATCTAGAACAAGAAGACACAGTTGCAGGATGAAGGGTCCATCATTTAGGACAGAATAAAGAAAAAATGTCTTAATTTCACTGAGGGTTGTGAATCTTTGGAATTCTCTACCCCGGAGGGTTATGGATGAATCATCATTGAATATATTTAAGGCTGAGCCAGACATATTTTTGGTCTCTCAGGGAATCAAGCCTGGAAAGTGGATTTGAAGCCCAAGATCAGCCATGTTCATATTGAATGGCGGAGCAAGCTCAATGGGCTGAATGGTCCTCTGCTCCTTTTCTTATGTTCTTATGTTAAAATTCAGCCCAACCTTTGAGGTCGCTGATCTCTCATCAGACCAGGGAGAAGTTAAAAATGTAATAGATTTTAAACAAGTGAAAAGAAGGGCTGGGAGGATGATAAAAGATCAAAATGGAAGGCCTATGATAGGGTGGAGGACTGGAGAGATTAAATAACAAAAGAGTTGGTGATGCAGAGCCAAAGGAATTGATGGTGGGACAAGCAAAGAAACCTATAAAGGGACTTGGCTAGAGGAGGTGTAAATGGCAGAATGATGAAGCAAAAACCCGACAAAACCAAAACTTGCAAAGATAAAGGAAACAAAATGAGATGGAGATTATGCTGTGAAATTGCTGTAGTCAACATTGAGTCTGTAAAGATGAGGTGAGGGTGTTCCTTGAGCTTACATTGAAGATGTACTGTTAGTTTATTAATTCTGCCTAACACCCTTTTCTTGTAGTCAAGTAAAGGGGGCATGTGTGTGTATGTTTGTGCATGTCTGTGTGTGTGTGTTTGTGCATGTGTGTTTGTGTGTGTGCACACGTGTGTGTATGTGTGTGCACGTGTGCGCATGTGCGTGTGTGTGCGTGTATGTGTGTGTCTGTGATAGCCATAACATTTTGTCGTTTTCTTATGACACACAGCCTAGACAAGAATAAAGAAAACTGACCCAAAAAATAAAGTGCAAAATTACTACCAATATATTTTAGTTATTTTTTCCAATTTCATACATCCAATAGTGGAGCCAATTTGACAGAAGGCACAATTAAAGAAGGTATCATTATTTACCACTTTACTATTCAGTCACCGCACTTTGTCTGTTGGACCCCAGTCATAAGAGAAGTTGGTGGTGACACCATTGTACATCATGTTAAGAACTACTAGCTAACAGTGAAAGTTATTAAGTGTGATAAAAAACACTGTCAGTCACTGTGAGTTGCTGAAGTTATACCATCAGCAATTCTTCCCTGAATGGGTAAACAAATCAGACTCATTGTCAGATAACATGTAACCTGTCTTCTGCATCCTGAGTCATGCTATATTTTCCATTAAGTATTGCTCCGGCAGTGGCAGACCTGACTTTGGCGCTACTGCAACCTAAGGAGTGAAAAGCCTTCAGGTAGGTTTGTTCCTTTAGTGCCAGAGGCACAGTGACTTCACCTGCCGTTTGTTGTGGTTATGGTGCAGGACCAACACTCGTCCTTCAAAGGACCAGTAGTGTGGCTTCAGTTTTGTAGCCTTTAGCCTAGTGCAGCCAGCTAAAATTATAAGTCATGATCCGCAGCTTCTAAATGCCACAACATGAGTAGATGCACGGAGAAGAAAAGAGTTGACGTTTCGAGTCCTCATGACCCTTCGACAGAACTGTCGAAGGGTCATGAGGACTCGAAACGTCAACTCTTTTCTTCTCCGCCGATGCTGCCAGACCTGCTGAGTTTTTCCAGGTAATTCTGTTTTTGTTTTGGATTTCCAGCATCCGCAGTTTTTTTGTTTTTATGAGTAGATGCACATTGCACAATTTTAGGACTTGCATCAGAATACAGAATTTCTTCAACTAGCAGTGAGCTTGTGAGATGAAGGTAAGTATTTGAGGGGTTTAAAATTTATAATGGACTTCAAACCGACATATAGGGCTCATGGAGTTGGGGGGTAATATTTTAGCATGGATAGAGGGTTGGTTAATTGATAGAAACCAGAGTGTGGGCATAAACCGGGCTTTTTCAAGTCGGCAGGCGGTGAATAGTGGAGAATCACAATGATCAGTGCTGGGGCCTCAGCTATTTACAATCTATACTAATGACTTAGATGAAGAGACAGAGAGTAATGCGTCAATGTTTGCTGATGATACACAGCTAGGTGGAAAGGTAACTCGTGGGGAGAACACAGAGGCTGCAAAGAGATATGGACAGGTTAAGTGATTGGGCAACAAGATAGCAGATGGGGTATAACATAGGGAAGTTTGAAGTTATTCACTTTAGTGATAAGAATAGAAAAGCAGGATTTTTTTTTTAAGTGTGAAACTTCTAAGTGTTGATATTCAGTATGCTCATGCAAGTTACCATAAACTAACAGTACATCTTCAATGTAAGCTCAAGGAACACCCTCACCTCATCTTTACAGACTCAATGTTGACTACAGCAATTTCACAGCATAATCTCCATCTCATTTTGTTTCCTTTATCTTTGCAAGTTTTGGTTTTCTCGGGTTTTTGCTTCATCATTCTGCCATTTACACCTCCTCTAGCCAAGTCCCTTTATAGGTTTCTTTGCTTGTCCCACCAAGCAATTAGGAAGGCAGATTGCATGTTGGTCTTTATTGCAAGGGGATTGGAGTTTAAGAATAAAGACGTCTTGTTACAATTGTACAGGATTTTGGAGAGACCACATCTAGAATAGTGTGTGCAGTTTTGGTCTCCACATTTAAGGAAGGATATACTTGCTTTGGAGGTGGTACAGCGAATGTTCACTAAATTGGTCCCTGGGATGAGGGGGGTTGTCCTATGATGAGAGGTTGAGTAAATTGGGGCTATATTCTCTGGAGTTTAGAAGAATGAGAGGAGATCTCATTGAAACCTGCAAAATTCTGAAGGGGCTCGATAGGGTAGACACCGAAAGATTGTTTCCGCTGGTCGCGGAGTCTAAAACACAGGGGCACAAGCTCGGGATCCAGGGCCAAACATTTAGGGCTATGATGAGGAGAAGTTACTTCACTCAAAGGATTGTGAATCTTTGGAATTCTCTACCCTAGAGGGTTGTGGATGCTCCATCGTTGGAGCAGACTCAACAGGCCGTATGGTCCACTCCTGCTCCTATTTCTTATGTTCTTGTGACATGCTGCAGGTAGGAGGCACAGATTTTCTCAAACCTGAAGGATAATTTCACTGAAATTCCTGCGTAATGATGGAAACCTTGGTGAGTAGACAGAGAAATGTCTGGAGATGCAATAATGCCTCTCGAATGATGTCCGTCAGGTCCTGGGTTAATTAATCTGCTCGGTAACAGCAGACACAGCCCATTTTACATTTAATCATCAATTATTTTCAATTTGCAAAATCACAAGCAGTGCACATTCTTCTTGTTTAAGTCTTTTGGTATGTTTCTTAAACTATTGAGTATCGCTATTAGTTTTAAATACTAAATTTTGAAGAATTTAAATTTGAGTTTATTTCAAGATACAATCAGTGAAGCAGACTGTCACCATGGTAAACTGTTCGAATTCTGACTGGAGCAGTACCATAAACAGTGTCTATCAGATTGAGATTAGCTGACATCTATATTAGCTAATGCTGGAATCCCTAGATGACCCCCAAAGAAAATTCTTCACCTTTTCATCTTTACTTACCTGATTCCCACTCATTATAATAGAATGAAAGGAGGGAAATGAGACAAAGAACCTATTTCCCAAGCCTTGGATTACTTTCTTTATATTTATGTTCCTACTGAAAATCAAAAGTAGAAGTACGAGATTTTGTTTAAAATCTACATTTTTTTCTTTTAATTTCTTAAGGTCTGAACTGTGAAGTTGAAATAAATGAATGTGAGTCTAACCCCTGTCAGCACGGTGCTACATGTAAAGACAACATTGCGTTCTATGACTGTATTTGCGCTTCTGGGTATGAGGGACTTAACTGCGAGACAGATATTGATGAATGTGCCAGCAATCCATGTATCAACAGAGGAACATGCAAGGACATGGTCAATGGGTAAGGAACACACTGCATTGCCTCCTTATCACAGCACTGACACTAATGATTTTATTTTCTTAAAATAAAAAACAGGTAGACTTCACAGGGCGGCCATCCGAAAATGCACCAAGGGTCATCGCCGATCTATGACAGTGTCACACCTGGATCCTTTTCTGAGCTGAAGGAAAGTCAATCAGTGACACAGGTAGAAACTTTGTAAAAAGGGAAATTAATCCCCTGAAGAAGGAAAAGAGAATAAAAATCGATAATTCTGAAAAGAACTGAAGATGTTTGGATTCATCCACAAACCATCTAAAAATAGTTTTGACACCCTCAGTTACAGAGATGATTTTAGACCAATGATTTGCTGGCAGCATCTCAACCTCAAACCTAGAATTATTAAGAAACGTTTATGTCTATGTTTTCATCTTTCAATTTTCATCTTTTGCCAAGTTTAAGGTTTTGACTAAATAGTTACAGAAATAGAACTAAACAATCTTCCATTCTAGAGTCAGGAGTGTCATAGAATGCCCTCCACTTGCCTGGATGAGGGCAGCTCCAACAACACCCAAGAAGCTTGACACCATCCAGGACAAAGCAGCCCCACTTGATTGGCACCCCATCCACAAACGTTCACTCCCTCCACCACTGACGTGGGTGGGAAAGCTGGTGTGATTCCTAGTGGGCGGCAGGATCACTGAGCACGCTATTCAGCTCATTAATTATGCATCAGCGAGGAGCTCGGCAAACCTCGGGGCCGGGGGAGGGGCGGTGGGGTGGGGGAGGGGGGCAGGAAGTGGCCCCATTACCTCATGGGGTCAAAAGCAAAGACCTGAGGTTTTTTTTTTGAAAACCTACATTTGTCTTTCAATTTCCCTAAGGTGTGAACTGTGGGGGCGAAATAAAGGGATGCAACTCTAACCCCAGGCAGCATGGTGCTGTGTGTAAAGGCAACACTGCATCCTATGACTGCCATTCCCTGGTACCATATTTAAATAGCACACCCAGGTAGCCATTCACTCAATGCAGGCCGGAAGCACCACATTACACTTTCAGAGTCCTTGTGGCCACAGGTCATACTGGAGAAGCTGGCAGATGTGAACAACCACATCTCAGGACATATAAGGACACCTCCAACATTGCCTTTGGCTCATCTCTAGATCAGAGCACCGCCTGTGATACACCCATGGTCAGGCTAATGTTCATCGTTGCATAGCTTTTTTTTATTCATTCACAGGATGTGGGCATCGCTGGCTGGGCCCAGCATTTATTGCCCATCCCTAGTTGCCCCTTGAGAAGGTGGTGGTGAGCTGCCTTCTTGAACCGCTGCAGCCCCTGTGGTGTAGGTGCACCCGCAGTGCTGTTAGGGAGGGAGCTCCAGGATTTTGACCCAGCGACAGTGAAGGAACGGCCGATATATTTCCAAGTCAGGATGGTGAGTGGCTCGGAGGGGAACTTCCAGGCGGTGATGTTCCCATGTGTCTGCTGCCCTTCTCCTTCCAGACAGTAGCTGTCATGTGTTTGGAAGGTGCTGTCTAAGGAGCCTTGGTGAGGTTCTGCAATCCGTCTTGTAGAAGATACACACTGCCATCACTCTGTGTCAGTGGTGGAGGGAGTGAACGTTTGTGGATGGGGTGCCAATCAAGTGGGGCTGCTTTGTCCTGGATGGTGTCAAGCTTCTTGGGTGTTGTTGGAGCTGCCCTCATCCAGGCAAGTGGAGGGTATTCTATGATACTCCTGACTTGTGCCTTGTAGATGATGGACAGGCTATGGGGAGTAAGGAGGTGAGTTACTCGCCACAGGATTCCTAGTCTCTGACCTGCTCTTGTAGTCACAGTATTTATATGGCCAGTCGAGTTCAGTTTCTGGTCAATGCTAAACCTCAGGATGTTGATAGTGGGGGATTCAGCGATGGTAATGCCATGAATGTCAAGGGGTGATGGTTAGATTAGCTCTTGGTGGAGATGGTCATTGCCTGGCACTTGTGTGGTGTGAATGTTACTTACCACTTGTCAGCCCAAGCCTAGTTTTGTCCAGGTGTGGCTGCATTTGGACATGGACTGCTTTAATATCTGAGGAAATGTGAATGGTGCTGAACATTGTGCAATCACCAGTGAATATTCCCATTTCTGACCTTATGATGGAAGGAAGGTCATTGTTGAAGAAGCTGAAGATGGTTGGGCCCAGGACACTGCAGTGAAGTCCTGAGGAACTCCTGCAGTGATGCCCTGGAACTGAGATGTTTGACGTCCAACAACCACAACCATCTTCCTTTCAGCTATTGCTGTGACACAGCTATTGACAAAGGCCGAGTTATTTAAAATCCCAGAGGGAAACTTTAAGAATCTGTCATAACCTATATTTTTAATTGCTATGTTTGAGATACAACTCTAAATTCAGCAATAAGACCACCAGTTCTCAAGAGATTTTTATATCAAACTAAATGAGATATTTATTAATTTACAACAAATTAAACATATACACATGGCTACAAATTATTATTGTAACTTTTAACAAATTCCCAAATTAATCTCCACTAAGCCAACAATAATCCATAGACTTTAAGCAGACACCAGGCGAGGCATTTTCACCTTACAAATTTAAAATGAGGTTCCGTTCAATTTGGTTACTTTGCAGACAGTTGTAGGCTTACAGCTACTTAGATGTTACATTCCTCTGCCCTGCTATACACACCCTCCCCTCAGGTTATACCCAGCACTTCTCACAGAATCACACAGTGCAGAAGAGGCCCTTCGGCCCATCCAGTCTGCACCAACACATGAGAAACACCTGACCTACCTACCTAATCCCATTTACCAGCCCTTGGCCCATAGCCTTGAATGTTATGATGTGCCAAGTGCTCATCCAGGTACTTTTTAAAGGATGTGAGGCAACCCACCTCCACCACCCTCCCAGGAAGTGCATTCCAGACCGTCACCACCCTGTGGGTAAAAAAGCTTTTCCTCACATCCCCCCTAAACCTCCTGCCCCCCACCTTGAACTTATGTCCCCTCGTGACTGACCCTTCAACTAAGGGGAACAGCTGCTCCCTATCCACCCTGTCCGTGCCCCTCATAATCTTATACACCTCGATCAGGTCACCCCTCAGTCTTCTCTGCTCCAACGAAAACAACCCAAGTCTATCCAACCTCTCTTCATAACTTAAATGTTTCATCCCAGGCAACATCCTGGTGAATCTCCTCTGCACCCCCTCCAGTGCAATCACATCCTTCCTATAATGTGGCGACCAGAACTGCACACAGTAATCCAGCTGTGGCCTCACCAAGGTTCTATACAACTCCAACATGACCTCCCTACTTTTGTAATCTATGCCTGGACTGATAAATGCAAGTGTCCCAAATGCCTTTTTCACCACCACACTAACATGCCCCTCTGCCTTCAGAGATCTATGGACACACACGCCAAGGTCCCTTTGTTCCTCAGAACTTCCTAGTGTCATGTCATTCATTGAATACTTCCTTGTCAAATTACTCCTTCCAAAGTGTATCCACCTCACACTTTTCAGGGTTAAATTCCTTCTGCCACTTATCTGCCCATTTGACCATCCCGTCCATATCTTCCTGTAGCCCAAGACACTCAGCCTCACTGTTAACCACCCAGCCAATCTTTGTGTCATCCGCAACTTTACTAATTTACACATTGTCATCTATGTCGTTTATATAAATGATGAATAATAGGGGACCGAGCACAGATCCCTGTGGTACGCCTCTGGACACTGGCTTCCAGTCACTAAAGCATCCTCCTGTCATCACTCTCAGTCTCCTACAACTAAGCCAATTTGGAATCCACCTTATCAATATTGAATCCACTCTATCCACTGTATCTCATGTGCATTTGCCTTCTTTATAAGTCTCCCATGTGGGCCCTTGTCAAAGGCTTTGCTGAAATCCATATAGACTGCATCAACTGCACTACCCTCATCTACACACCTGCTCACCTCCTCAAAACATTCAATCACATTTGTTAGGCATGACCTCCCTCTGACAAAGCCATGCTGACTATCCCTGATCAAACCTTGCCTCTCCAAGTGGAGATAGATTCTCTCCTTCAGAATTTCTCCTTGAATGTAAATTAAATTAACCCAATTAACACATACACAGATTAGGCTTCTATTTAAAAAAAATTCCTATAATATATACATTAATAGCTTCATCACAGCTATGTATGACTCCAACCAGCAGAGAGTTTTCCCTCGATTCCTAATGCCTCCTAATGTTCCTTAATTCTACACTCAGTCAAATGCTGTCTTGATGTCAAGGACAGTCACTCTCATCTCACCTCTGGAGTTCAGTGTACCCTGTTCACCTGCATCTTGAACTTCTAGGGGTCCTGCTGCCTCTTGCTGCTCCTGGCCCTGTGCCAACCGGCGATGGGCCCTCCTTCTCCTCAGCTGGATGAGGCCATTACCAAGGCAGGGTAGCCTGTGGCCTGCATCATCGACGCCTCAGTGGATATGCGAACAAATTGAAGTGATACATTAAGTGAGCATGTCCTTTACAGGTTACCCTCTACCTCAAGGCAACAGACAAGTGCTAAACTCTTCACCTGGCCTCCATCCAGATTTGGCATCCCTAGCCCACCCCTTCCAGGAAAAGTACATCCTGGAGGACCAGAGATGGATGTTCCTCCCGTTTATAGATTCATGTGTGTGGAGACCTTGCTCTTTGACCAGGGTGATGAGAGCCATGTGCAAGATGTCTCACATGGACACTTTTCCGCTTGTCTCCACCACCCTCAACTACCTATAGAGAAACCATTGCCTTAGCAGCATATAAAAACTAACTGCATGATCCTTTGTCAGCTATAACCAATCACCTGGAGGATGGAGGTTTAGAGTCATGAGTTGGCTGCCCTCCACCAGCCGTGTCCCTTGGAGGCATCCATATCCCTCCCTCCTGCTTCTGAGTGCAGCCAATGGCAAATGGCACAGAACGAACAGGAGCTCCACGTCTTGCTGGGATCTCAATGTTATGAGACTCATGAGACAGGATCAAACCTGCTGTAATGAGGGATTCACCATAGAGAGGAGACCAAAACTGAGTGTCTTTGATATCCACTTGCCTCATAGTTAACATGGTCTCCCTTTAGTTGGCCACTTGTGCTGACCGTGAACTCCATCCACCCAAAAAGACCCTCCTCACGCTTCAAGGGATCTCACTGACTAACTGCGTGATCAAGGTCAGTTTGGAAAAACGGTGCATATCACCTTTCAATCTCACTCCATCACCTTTTACCCTCCCCCTGTCACTCACGAACTTCCCCCTATCACTATAGACCCACCCAATATCACCATTCATCTCCCCTCTGCCACTATTGGACCTCTCGTTACCTTGGATCCTATCATGATCCATCGCCACATGCCTTGCCTCCACCTCAGAGCCGACATCTGTCACCAGCCCCACACCCACCTGACCCTGACCCCTCCAGTTATCGGAGCCACCGGTCTTATCCCCCTTCTGTGACTGCACCCACCCCTGCCACCCCAATGAGACATTAACCTAACAGACTCTATCCCTATCACATCCCACTCCCTCATCTGATTGTGACTGTTTCCTCCTAACACCAGGACCCTGAGTTCTCCCTCTAGGAGCCCACCACCAACCCCATCCTCTTAGACACCACCTCACCACCCCCCCCAACTTTCCCCGACACTCTCTGTACCCTTCCCCTGTAAGCCAGCCTCACCTGTCCGGCCTTTGTTCTACCCTAACCCCACCCCTCTTCCAGCCTTTGCCTGCCTACCCTGTCCAACCTTCGCCCCACCCTACACCCCCCCCACTTCCAGCCTTTACCTGTCTCCCTTATCCAGCCTTGGTGCGGTGGTTGCTAACGTCACTCAAGTGAAGTTATGCGAGCTCCCCATGAAGGAGAATGCAACATCTATGAACCTCAAAGTCGTGGAAGAGGTGAAGCTCGCCTGGCGTGCTCCATTTTTAATAGTCATAAAACTGAACTTTTTAACTTCCCGCTGGCGAGGAACTTAACTCGGAGGGTGAACTTAATCCTGGCAGGATGGTCTTTTAATGAGCATGCATGAGATGCTAATGCATGCAAATAGAATTCCCAACATTGTTTGTTAGGAAGCTTGACCCGCCTTTAGCCAGCTGTGAAAGTCAGGAGAACAAAATTCCAACAGTTTATCCCGCTATCGGGAAGCAGATTTCCTGCCACAATTCCGGCTCTAGCGAGAGCGGAAAATTCCACCCAATATCTCAAAGGAAGAAAGAAATATGGAAATCCTTCTGAAAACTAAATCGGAATGGAAAGAAAAATACATTAAATAATTGCTTACACACAATACAAGGTAAGGAAATCATCAAACACAAGCCTCATGTTTCAAGGACAGAGTTTAAAACACAGTAGGAGAGAAGTTACGCCAGAATACGATCTTACTTTCAAAATAGTCAGGATCATTATATAGAATAACAATGGCTTTTGGAGATTCTCTTTAAGACAGGATTTGGAAGTAGAAATAGGGAATTTTTTTTTAAGAAAACAATGTCTCACACATAAGAAAACCCTAAATTTACTTTCGGTTATACCATAACTTTCAAATTTGAGATCTAAGTTACAAATTTGTGTAAACTAATCCCTGGAATAATGTACCGCTTCTGAACGAAGAGAATAGACGCAATAAGATCTCCCTGGTTATGACTGCCTCAGGGATTCACAGAGCAGCATTGTTGGGCTGGAATGCTGCCCTCCCCCCTTGAGAGCACGTCTGCTCCTCAGGGACTCACCAGGTGGGGAACTGCGTTTAATCCCATCAACCTCATGGTGTGTTCTGATTGGACAGTCGCCCGCCATGGTATCTTGCAAGGGGTAATAAGAGCTGTGACAACTACTTACAATTGTCCAAACAGTTATCATAAGCATCAATCCTTGCTGATCTTCAAGCCGGCAAATGATTGAGAGTTAATGCTGCATTTTTGACAGGAGCTCTATTGTTGAAGAGTCGGATATAGCACAATCTTGTTGTATGGGAATAAGGGCAGGAAAAATTGCTATGTGCTTTTATGTTACACCGACATACATGAGTGATGTAGGGATATGCCTCAGTGTGATTTCTATCACTGCACTGCACAGCTTGTATTTCTGCAGTGCTCATTACATATCAAGGTACATCGCAAATGTCTTAACACAGAGGTAAAAGGTGTGCACTGGGCAGAAAAAAAGGAGGAAGTGGAGGAGGGCACACCAAGAACATTCAAACAGGCTTCTAAAAGCAGTAACTGAAAGAGGTTTTTTGGGAGCATTGAAAGGGCAGAATCGAGGTAATGCTCAGCCTCCGAATGTGCAGCAGCTAATGCAGGGAAAGGTATACGGATTGAGAAAAGCATTCAGATCGGCGTGACGATGTCACGGAAAGATTTAAAAAAAGTTAAGGGTCTTGAAATTGATTTGCTAGGTCCTGGTAGCTGTGAGGCAATTTGTGCGGGGGGCGGTGGGGGGGTTGGTCAAGGACGCAATTAGAGTTTCATTAAAGTCAATTCTAGAAATAAAGGGGCTGTGAGTTAGGATTTCAATACTGGTGGGGTGAGATAGCAGTGTAGGCAGCTTAATACAAGAAATGGAAGAAGGCAGTCTCAGTGACTGACAACGGCAGCAATACAGGCTGATGGTGAACGTGGGTGTTGGTGGATGTGTCATAAAGGATGGCTTCAGTTTCGCTGATGTTGAGCTAACAGATATGTTGATGAAAGCTCATTCTCCAATTGCTATGAAATCCTGGATTGGCAACTTTGTTCAGGCTAAGCCCCTAATATCAGCCGGGCGAGCAGAAAGTACCAGACTTGGAAGTGATGGCAGCAATAGAGAGCTTGAGTTCCGTGGTGTTCCATATCTGCTAATATATTGCTTACTGCTCCTGCTCCAACATGTTAAAAAGGGGATGACAAAGGATCGTGTTCTGAATACAGCAGAAGTTAATGAACTGCACAGCGACTGATCTGAAGGGAAACACAAGAAGGCAGAGTCACAGACAAGGACCATAGAGGAAAATACAGTGCTCAACAGTGAAGGTGGCAGAGAGCTTGTTAAGGAGAGCTGCAGTATCCATCACACAAGACATCAATAGCGTCTTTGTCCAAGGTGGTCTCGATGACGTGGGCATGATGAAGAGACTCCAGCAAAGGTCATTGTTAGACGTGAACATATAGTTGGGTGGTAATGTTGGGTTCAAAGGCCTTAAGAAAACACCTGGGTTGACAATAGAGTGGCAGCCTGAGAATGAGAGAGGCTGAGAGGGACTTTTTTGTGGACAGCTTATGATGCCATACAAAAGCAAGGCATATTAGAGATAGTGCTCCTTTAAGAATTGCAACTTCATATAGAAGATTGTTGGTGAAACCTGTTAAAACGTGTCAAATACCAACCTTATTGGTTTATCAGCTGAAAATCTCAGGTGAAACAACCTCCTTTAAGTACAACAGTTTACAAGCATTCCCTAGTCTGGCTTTTAAGGCAGAGTCATTACGGCACAGGCGGTGGTCGTTCGGCCCCCGTTCTATCCCAATAGCCCTGCAGGCTTATTTCCCCCACCCAGTTTCCTTTGAAATCGTTTTTATCTCCTCTGCTTCCACCACCCACGCAGGTGGCGAGTTTCAGTTCATTACCACTCACTGCAAAGAAGCCCCTCCTCACCTACCCCATACATCTCTTGCCCAAAACCTTAAATCTGTGTTTCCTTGTCCTTGTAGCATCAGCTAATAGGAAAAGCCCATCCATGCCCATCCTGTTAAACCTGGTCATAATGTTGTACACCTTTATAGTAAGAGGCTAGACTTTACAGTCAGCGGTGAAGCAGCGATGCTCACTGCTGACCTCATAGACAGCTGCCCACAAAGAATAAAGATCTCTGGGCAAGGTCCCCCCCCTTTCCCGTTGGCGGTTTAAATCTGGCATCAAGTCAGTGGGATGTCTTGGCATTCGGCAGCAATGAGTCAGTGAGGAGGTAAACAGCCAATCACATTGAAGTATTCACACAGCAGATCAGGAAGTTAAAAGCACTTGCTGTGCTTTTAATTTAAATTTTCAGATAATAAAATAAATTATGATTGGATTAACACCAAAGCCAAAATAAAGATAAATTTTTAAAAGAGAACTTTAAAAAAAATGTATAATTTTATTATGCAGGAAGTTGACATTCCACAATTATAAAATTTGGTTCTTATGGCCAGTGAGGTGGATTAGCAGCAATTATAAAGTTAGTACACCATTTAAAACCCAGCTACACCTCACTCAACAATGTTTTGCTTTTTCAAGGGTCTTTACAGCGAGACTAAGCATAAGAATGGATGCTTACATCAATTCAATTGATTTTCCATTGATTGCACTTTGAGGATGTCTCAACAATGCACCCTCCTGAGAAGCATAGATTCAGTGAAAGCAGTTTTTGGATTTCCACATTATTTTGTGCGTGTGCCTACTCCAGAAGCTGCTGTTAATTTCAGTGGAGTAATGATGGTGAAAGCTGACAGTTTTGCCAACATTACCACTACAGATTCTGGGCCAGTATGGTTCCATTTTTGGATTCTCCAAAATGTAGGATCTATGTTCTCAGATCTATTGTTTCTTTTTATTCATTCATGGGACGTCGGCTTTACTGGCTGGGCCAGCATTTATTGTTCATCCCCAGTTGCCCTTGCGAAGGTAGTGCTGAGCTGCCTTCTTGAACCGCTGCAGTGGTGTAGGTACACCCACAGTGCTGTTAAGAAGGGAGTTCCAGGATTTTGACCGAGCGACAGTGAAGGAACGGCAATATATTTCCAACTCACGATGGTGAGTGACTTGGAGGGGAACTTCCGGGTGGTGGTGTCCCCATCTATCTGCTGCCCTTGTCCTTCTAGATGGTGATCATTGTTTGGAAGGTGCTGTCCAAGGAGCCTTGGTGAATTCCTGCAGTGCATCGTGTAGATGGTACACACTGCTGCTACTGTTCATCGGTGGTGGAGGGAGTGAATGTTTGTGGATGTGGTGCCAGTACAATGGGCTGCTTTGTCCTGGACGGTGTCGAGCTTCTTGAGTGTTGTGGGAGCTGCACTCATCCAGGCAAGTGGGGAGTATTCCATCACACTCCTGATTTGTGCCTTGTAGATGGTGGTCAGGCTTTGGGGAGTCAGGAGGTGAGTTACTCGCTGCAGGATTCCCAGACTCTCACCTGCTCCTTTAGCCAAAGTATTTATATGGCTAGTCCAGTTCAGTTCCTGGTCAATGGTAACCTGCAGGATGTTCATATTGGGGCAGTGATTGAGTTGCCATTAAATGTCAAGGGACCGTGGTTTGATTCTCTCTTGTTGGAGATGGTGATTGCCTAGCACTTGTGTGGTGTGAATGTTACTATCCACTTCTCAACCCAAGCCTAGATATTGTCCAGATCTTGCTGCATTGGATATTGAATGCTTCAGTATCTGAGGAATCGTGAATGGTGCTGAACATTGTGCAATCATCAGTGAACATCCCCACTTCTGACCTTATGATGGAAGGAAGGTCATTGATGAAGCAGCTGAAGATGGTTGGGCCCAGGACACTACCCTGAGGAACTCCTGCAGTGATGGCCTGGAGCTGAGATGACTGACCTCCAACAACCACAACCAGCTTCCTTTGTGCTGGGTATGACTCCAACCAGTGGAGAGTTTTCCCTCTGATTCCCATTGACTCCAGTTTTGCTAGGGCTCCTTGATGCCACACTCGGTCAAATGCTGCCTTGCGGTCAAGGGCAGTCACTCTCACCTCACCTCGGGAGCTCAGCTCTTTTGTCCATGTTTGAACCAAGGCTGTAATGAGGTCAAGAACTGAGTGGCCCTGGCGGAACCCAAACTGAGCACCAATGAGCAGGTTATTACTAAGCAAGTGCCACTTGATAGCACTGTTAATGACCCCTTCCATTATTTTACTAATGATCGAGAGTAGACTGATGGGGCGGTAATTGGCCAATAATTGGATTTGTCCTGCTTTTTATGCACAGGACATATCTGGACAATTTTCCACATAGCCGGGTATATGCCAGTGTTGTAGCTGTACTGGAACAGCTTGACTAAGGGATTGGCAAGTTCTGGAGCCCAAGTCTTCAGTACTATTGTTGGAATATTGTCAGGGCCCATAGCCTTTGCAGTATCCAGTGCCTTCAGCTGTTTCTTGATATCACGTGGAGTGAATCGAATTGGCTGAAGACTGGCATCTGTGATGCTGGGGACCTCCAGAGGAGGCTGAGATGGATTATCCACTCAGCACTTCTGGTTGAAGATTATAGCAAATACTTCAGCCTTATCTTTTGCAGTGATGTTCTGGGCTCCCCCATCATTGAGGATGGGGATATTTGTGGAGCCTCCTCCTCCAGTGAGTTGTTTAATTGTCTACCACCATTCACGACTGGATGTGGCAGGACTGCAGAGCTTAGATCTGATCCGTTGGTTGTGGAATCGCTTAGCTCTGTCTATCACTTGCTGCTTATGATGCTTGGCACGCAAGTAGTCCTGTGTTATAGCTTCACCAGGTTGACACCTCATTTTTAGGTATGCCTGGTGCTGCTCCTGGCATGCCCTCCTGCACTCTTCATTGAACCAGGATTCATTCCCTGGCTTGATGGTAATGGTAGAGTGGGGGATATGCTGGGCCCTGAGGTTACAGATTGTGTTCGAGTACAATTCTGCTGCTGCTGATGGCCCACAGTGTCTCATGGATGCCCAGAGTTGAGTTGTTAGATCTGTTTGAAATCTATCCTATTTAGCACAGTGGTAGTGCCACACAACACGATGGAGGGTATCCTCAATGTGAAGGTGGGACTTTGTCTCCACAGCGGGAAGTGGGGTGGTCACTCCTACCGATACTATCTTGGATAGATACATCTGCAGCAGGCAGGTTGGTAAGGTTGAGGTCAAATGTGTTTTTTCCTCTTGTTGGTTCCCTGACCACCTGCCGCAGACCCACTCTAGCTGTGTCCTTTAGGAGTCGGCCAGCTCGGTCAGTAGTGGTGCTACCGAGCACCCAGAGTACATTCTGCGCCCTTGCCACCCTCAGTGCTTCCTCCAAGTGGTGCTCAACATGGAGCAACATGATTCATCAGCTGAGGGAGGGCGGTACGTGGTAATCAGCTGGACGATTCCTTGCCCATGTTTGACCTGATACCATGAGACCTCATGGGGTCCAGAGTCAATGTTGGGGACTCCCAGGATAACTCCTTCCCGACTGTAGATCACTGTTCCTCCACTTCTACTGGTGGGGCAGGACATACCCAGGGATGGTGATGGTGGTGTCTGGGACATTATCTGTAAGATATGATTCTGTGAGGATGACCAAGTCAGGCTTCTCCCAACTTTGGCACTAGTAAGGAAGAGTTTGCAGGGTCGATAGGGCTGAGTTTGCCATTGTCATTTCCAAGTGGTCCGCCCGGTTTCATTCCTTTTTTGAGACTTTGTAGAGGTTTGATACAGGCCATTTCAGAGTCAACCACATTGCTGTGGGTCTGGAATCACCACTGGTTTTTAAAAAAACAGGTTCTTACAACAATTTTAATTCCAGATTTTTATTGAATTCAAATTCCACCATCTGCCAAAGCGGGATTCAAACTCAGGTCCCCGGAGCATTACCCTAAGTAACTGGATTACTAGTTCAGTGACAATACCACTACGCCATCATCTCCCCCATATATACGCCTATATACACAGACACCGAGACAATTTCACTATTGCACACAGTTAAGTCTGAGGCGGCTGTGGGAGCAACAGCTAATGCACCACCTCCGATTTTCTACACAAATTTGAACCTTAACCATGGCCACAGGAAAGCTGGCAAATAGAGGCTACACCCTTCCCAACATCAAGAAATGGGAAAAGCTAGAAAGAGGGTTGCTCTAATGCATCTCCTTGTGGTTGGCTAAAAAAGTACAGTCCAGTGGACAGATTATCTACCTGCCCTCTTGGCTACTGAAACATCCCCACTGTTAAAGGAAGGAAAAATCATTTTAAAATGGGGAAGGGAAATATAAAGGCAAGGGGAGCACTTTTTTTTTACATCTCGCCTTTTCAAATGGTATTCTCATTTCTGCCCCTAGGTGGTGACGCAGCTTGTAACTTACCACATTTGCCACTTGCAGCTAGCTCTTCCCATGTATCCAGGGGTTGGCTGCTATTGTGAACTGAAATGAATTGCAAGCTAACGCATGAAAAAGAAAACAGGCTGTTTCATGGAACTCCTCCAGATACCTCTCTCTGTTAAAGCTTGTTGTATTAGTCGAGTACTGATTAACAGACACGGCAAAAAGATTAACTATATCACAGGGAACTGGCACAAATGGAGCAGAAAGACTTCTAAAAGTAACAATATTATAAAAGTATTCTAAAATTCCAAGTTTACAGTAAAAACAGAAATAACAAGAAAACCTCACCATGCTCTGGTGTAAATCGTCCTCATTACTTGCTTTGGCAGTTTTAAAAAGAATGTTTATAAGGCACAACTTTTTGTCAAAACTGTTCAACGTTTTCTTGCTAGTATCCGAAATATTTTGATACAATGACATAGTTCATGGCAAAACATTTCATGGCACCATTTGTGAGCTATCCCATCCTGACAAAAATGATGCAAGGCTGTTTTCCAACTGCCAGCTTAACCTAGTGCATTATAGAGTGTATAGTAAGGACAGTGACACACATATATACACGTAAACACACTCAAAGAAAAGCCACAAGAATAGGCTGAAACATTCTCCATTAATGAGCCAAAATCTGGCTCGTACTGAATTGTTAATGCTAAAATGCTCATGTTAACAAATGTAAAATCTGTCACCTCAGGCCTTGTGCACAGGACAACTTCCATAACTTACGACTCCTATAGTCTTCGTAGCCAACTGGATAAGAAGGGGTGGGGATTGGCCAGTGGACCAGCTATTGCTGTTTTCACTACAAGTTATGAGGATAAGGAGAAGGTACATTGGTCAAGTAGACATTGCCTGAAGTTAAGCCTGGTTGCTCCATTGGCAAAGAGCACTAATGCCTCAATGTGTCAGCTGAGGTAAAGATTCCATTATAGTCTGGGGCCCTCACTGTTTCAATCTGGTTCATGAGTTTGATGAGGACCCCAGTGGTTTATAGCAAAAGGGAGTGGGAATCCCACACAAGCTCCACAATGAAAAAAGGGGAGAAATCTAATATTCATTTCACACAGCAAATTACTTTGAGCGCAGGGATTTCTATATAGGCAAATGTAGTCATCTACCTGCACCAGAACAGCGCCACAAATGCAAATGAGACAAATGGTCAGTGAGCTTGTCCTTTGATGGTGTGTGTTGCGGGGTGAGTGTTGCCAAAGTTGCCGGAGAACCAAAGCGATTATGGATGTCAAGGATGCAATGTGATTCAGGGCAGAGACGCCATCATATTTTGGTAGGATAGTGAATTAGCCAAGCTTTTGATCCACATGGTAAAGCGCTGGATGAGCTCGGTGGGCTGGACCAGGCTGAGATTCAAGAGATTCTGATCTTGAAACTTGGGGCTGAACCTTCCGGTCGGCGAGCCTGACATGCCAAGGTGTAACATGACGTGCGATGGCGTTGTGTACACGTCCTGACATCATCGCTATATTTCGTTCGATGGGCGCGCGCTGGAGTGTTTTCCCAACTTCACAAACATGGCACATGAGGGGACATTTTTAAATAAATTTTTACTTCATTTATCGAGATGTTTTATAACCTATTCAATCTCCCCGAGGCAGCTCCGTGCCTCAGGGAGATTGCTGTGCTCTTTCAGTCGCATGTCCCGACTCTCCCTCCTCCCCCCTCTGCCCTGCACAGGGAGCGCTGAGCCCTACTTACTTTGAGTGCGGGGATTTCAATATAGGCAAATGTGGTCATCTACCTGCACCAGAACAACGCCACAAATGCAAACGAGACAAACGGTCAGTGAGCTTGTCCTTTGATGATACGTGTTCCACGCCTGCTCCCACTCCATAGGGAGAATCCAGGCCTTGATTTTGATTTTGAAAGGATTTTTAAGTTAGGATCTGGAGAGAAAGCAGCACTTACTATATGGTCACTCTATCTGTGTTTGGACGTAGGTGGCTCTTTAGCAATGGAATATGGGATGGCACTGCTCTGAAAAGGCTCTTGTATCTAAATCAGACTGACGTGGGTTTGCACCTGACTGCAATTCTCATTTCCTCATTCTGTAATATTCTTGCTTAACATATACCTCTGCTCAGCTGTAGTGATACTGCAATCTGGACAATATTTCCTTTGGGCAGGACAATTGTTAATTCTCCAAATGCCATTTTTTTTTTAAGTGATTGGTTCTACAGTAGAACCATTTTTAAATTCAGAACAAGCTTTGTTTGAAAAAGCTGAAGGTTTGGAATTCTGCTCTGTGTTTGTAACGTATTGACTAACATACTTACGTGGTATCGTGTTGAATACCTCTAGGTAATATTTAATATTAAACTCATCAGAGGAACTTGACAAACATGTTAACTAATGCATTACAGAAATTGCAGTGGAATTTCAGTTGCAATAAGATTAAGTATTCTCCAACACACTGAGCCAATAAGGCATGGAATGGGCCTACTTTTAGACCTGTGGCAAAGTACTCCTAAGCAACAAGCAAGTGGCAGATGAGATTGGCTCATACTCTTCATCCCATTTTCCTTTATTGGTGGATCTGACCAACATGATAGGTGGGATGGGATTGAAAGTACCAATCTAGACCTGTGACACAGTGCATGAGGACACTAGGATACCATAATCAAAGGATCAGCCGTTCTCTCATAACAAACAAAACAAAATGCTAGACTTAAAGTGATCTGCGATCTTCATTTAAATTCAACGCCTCTTCACCCTCAGTGCTGAAAATGGGAATCGATGCTCACGCTCTATTTTGTTTCTGTAGTTACACGTGTGACTGCACTGACACAGGATTTGTGGGCATTAACTGTGAGATAGACATCCCGGAGTGTGCATCGAACCCCTGCATGAACAATGCCACTTGTCTGGAAGGAGTGAAGAATTATACTTGCCTCTGCTGGGCTGGTGAGTACACACTGGAGGAACAAAAGGGGGATGAGGTGGGGAATATTAAAACTACAGGAACATTGATTCTACATTTTCCAGAAAGCTTGCAAGTCAAATAACATCATTAACTTTCCAACGATCTGTGAAAATCTCTGTTAAAAATTGTTTAGTGACAGACATTTTGCTAACTGACATGTAGTCCATTTGTGTACAACAGATTCTCTGGCTTGAAACCTGAAAAGTGCTCTAACCAGAGATCTAGTCAAGAACTAGGTTTTTTTTATATATATCTTTAGACTCTTCTGTTGGGTTAGAAGGATTCGCAGGCTGATTAACAACCTGAGGCTGTGACATGCAAGCTCCTTCCAGAGCTGTAGCCATTTTTGGATGAGCCAACAGTGTGGTTAGTCTGATACGATGAAGGGGCCACCCATACACACACTAGAACCTAGTATTATACTGAATATCCACCCAGATACTCTGCTCACCAAGACCACCTGGAGTGGGGTTCAAATTCTGCACTTCATGACTTTGAGTTGGGAATGTTACCCACAAAGCCAAAGATGTGCTCTCAGGCAAGAACTGGTAGAAAAAGTCAAATGTTAGATGAGGTAGTTCTTAAATTTAGTATTTTCTGTTCATGTTGGAGAGAAACTAAGAAAAATCAAACACTTCAACATCCAAAGAGATAAAAGATGGTGACATTTGAAGTGGAGACCATAGCCTCCCTTTATTTTGTGTTGGTGAATCATTCAGGAAACAATTAGATGCAGCTATGGGGAAATATAGGGTATTTCTGCATGCATGGATTAAGATGGGCAAATCATCCTGTGGAGATCAAAGGCTATTTTGGCATTAAGAAGATAGATGAATACTTAAAAAATTCTTCCGCATGGTGTTGAGGAGGCAAAGGTTTTCTGAGTCATTCAAGATTCACAGAATCTATTATCAGGGACAGAGTGACTGAGCATTTGGACAAACATGAACTGATCAGAAAGAGCCAGCATGGATTTGGAAATAGCAAGCCATGTTTAACAAACCCTAGTTGATTTTCTTTGAGGAGGTAACTAACATGATAAGGGTGCATCTAAGTGCCCAAACTCTCTCCCTTTAAAGCAATTGGGGATAGTCAATTGAAAGTTTAAACCAAGAGCTTCTTAGGTAAGGATATTAAAGGTAATGGAACTAGGAAGGTAGATAGAGTTAAGATACAGATAAGCCATAGAAACATACAAAATAGGAGCAGGACAGAGTCACTCGGCCCATCGAGCCTGCTCCGCCATTCAATATGATCATGGCTGATCCTGTATCTCAATGCCTTATTCCCACTCTCTCCCCATACTCTTGATGCATTTAGAGTCCAGAAATCTGTTTCCTTCTTAAATATATTCAGTGACTTGGCCTCCACAGCCTCTGTGGTAGAGAATTCCATAGGCTCACCACCCTCTGAGTGAAGAAGCTTCTCCTCATCTCAGTCCTAAATGGTCTACCCTGTATCCTGAGCCTGTGACCCTTACTCCAGGCAACCCCCCCACCCCCCCACAGCCAGAGGAAACATCATCCTTGCATCCAGCCTGTCCATCCCTGTCTGAATTTTATGTTTCAATGAGATCCCCTCTCATTCTTCTAAACTCCAGTGAATACAGGCCTAGACAGCCCAATCTCTCCTCATATGATGATCTGGCCATCCCAGGAATCAGTCTGGTGAACCTTTGCTGCACTCCCTCTATGGCAAGTATATCCTTTCTTAGGTAAGGAGACCAAAACTGCACACAATACTCCAGGTGTGCTCTCACCAAGGCCCTGTACAGCTGCAGTAAGACATCCTTGCTCCTGTACTCAAGTCCTCTCACAATGAAGGGTACCATTGGCCTTCTTAACTGCTTAACTTCTTAACTACACCTTCATGCTTGCTTTCAGTGATTGGTGTATAAGGACATCCAGGTCCCTTTGTACATCAACATTTCCCAATCTATCACCATTTAACTAATACTCTGCCATTCTATTTTTCCTACCAAAATGGATAACTTCACTTATCCTCGTTATATTGCATCGGCCATGTATTCGCCCACTCACTCAACCTGACTAAATCACCTTGAAGCCTCTTAGTACTGTTATGATCCCCAGCTGAAGTTACCACTGGACAAACCTGATCCAAGGGTGGAACCCAGCTGATATATCCTAACGTTTATTTGCTTGTTTAGATACGTGGAGATGGGCTACTGAACAGAGTCACAGGAGTCAGCTGATGAACTTTTAATAGAAGTATAAAACATTTATTCAACAAGAAAAGAATAATTATATTACAATATTCCTTCACCCACAACAATATCTTTACAGATATATACAGATTTGTAAAGATAGCACAAGTTACAAAAACTATCTTATAGTCTAATGTCCACAGTCCATGTACCAATAGGCACCCTGTGGTCAGACACACCACACTCTGAAACCAAGTGACAGATGCCACCTCAACCAGATACTATGGATCTCTCCTTAACTCCTTCCAGACACTTGTGACACCATGAGACAACCGGTCTCACTGCACTCCGTCTTTCACATGAGGGTTTCCAATCTCCACTTTCCAAGACCTCGCCTTGGAATCTTCTCCAAAACTGACACTTCCTCTCAGATGCCTTCAAAGAGTTAACCTCCAGGGTTTTGAACTCTCCTTCTGATATTCTTCTCCCCTGGGACGCCACATGCAGCCAATCTGTCTTCCACCCACTGACTCAGTGTTAACACCAGTGCATCACATGCCCATAGCAAAGAGTTACAGACCTTCAGCTGTCTCTTTGGACCTCCTTGGCTCCTTCAAGTGGTTCTCTCTTTAAATCTGCTTTCTGCAGCTTTTGTATCTTTAAATCTGAATCTTGGAGCCTTTCTCTCTCTGTCCCTCACTTAACTTCACTTAACTGGACCTTTTCCAGGTTCCTGTCCTCCCTTTGACTAGAAAGTCTTCTTGAAACTTGCCCCTGTTTCTGTCTCACTCCTTTGGCCTTGGGATCGTTTGGTTCTTTTGGGAAATCTGCAGCTCCCTCTCTGAGTGTCCAGTCTCTCTGGAGTCCTGGCTTTAAACTGAACATAAAACTGCTGTTTCTTTAGTTTTTCTGTGTGGGTCTGAGGGAGAGACTTGCTTCTCTGGACCCCTGTTGCTAGACCACAGCCCAATTCTTCTACTCTTGTTTTTTTTAAACCTAGCCGCAACAGCCATAGAAAATTAGAAATGCAGGCACCTTTTTAAAGTGAAACTAAAACTTAATTTGACCTTTCTTAATACACAGATACAGAAATACAAATCAAACTTAAACTTTAAAATTAAAACTCATTCCTAACAGCCAAAAATACCAATATAACTTACTTGAACTATTTCCATTTCCCATCACTGCCCTCCTCATTGTTTATATTCTTACCAAACTTCATGTCATCAACAAACTTGGAAATATTACATTTGGTTCCCCCGTCCAAATCATTGATATATGTTGTGAATAGCTGGGTCCCAAGAACTGATCCCTGCAGTACCCCACTAGTCACCGCCTGCCGCTCTGAAAAAGACCCATTTATTCCTACTCTCTGTTTCCTGCCTACGATCCAATTCTCGATCTATGCTAATATATTACCCCCAAACCCATGTGTTTTAATTTTACACACTAACCTCTTAATGTGGGACTCTATCAAAAGCTTTCTGAAAATCCAAATACACCACATCTACTGGTTCTCCCTGATCTATTCTGCTAGTTACGTCCTCAAAGAACTCCAGTAGGTTTGTCAAACATGATTTCCCTTTCATAAATCCATGTTGACTTTGTCTAATCCCGTTGATATTTTCTAAGTGTCCTGTTATCACATCCTACCACACGATCTAACTGAATGATAGATCTGGCTCAAGGGATTGATAGGCCTTGTCGTATATTCTTACTTACCTTCTTAAGACCATTATGTGTTTTGATGGAGGGATAGAAGAGAGAATCGCTGGCTTTTATGGTAAGATGAATGGGATATCCAGCTTAATCCCACCCCCCCCCACCACCTATTAACATCTCCGTAATCTCTCACATCTCTCCATTTTAATATGGGACTTGACCATGTTGCTAATGGACCATACAGCCATATTTATTTTAGTTCTTAACTGCTAGTGTTAATTGCTGTGTAAAAAAATGTTGCTTTAGCACTATGATGAGCAATCAGCCAAGCTGGTTGCAGTACTTGGATTAAGGGTCATAAGTTCACTGAATGTTATGAACGAGCATCTACTGTTTGTGCTTTGTATCCATTTCAATAGGTTACACTGGGCCACACTGTGAAGTTGATATCAATGAATGCACAATGGAGCCTTGCATGAACAATGGCACATGTCTGGAACGCTCCACTGAAGAACATTATGGCAAGCTCCCACAATTCAACTCCACCTTCAGTTACGCCAATGCTTCTGGTTACCTTTGCCTTTGTCAACTTGGCTTTGCAGGTCAGCCTAAACTTGAAACCCAAAAATCAAAAAGCACAGGCTTAGAAGTGTTGTGGGTTAGAGAGCAAAAGCACACAGCTCGCTGCATAGTCTCACTAACTTTGGAAATTGCAAGTGAATTTTCTTACAAATCCCAGGAGGGGCATTATTGTAATATTGGGCTCACAATACCTCCTCTTACAAGTAAAGGTGAAAATACTGAGTGGGGAGGGGGTGTGGAGGGAGTGGCAGTCTTGCTGGTGCCTTTCATTGCTAACTCTACTAAACATTCCACAGGAACTTTCAGTACATGGACAAGTTTATGTGTGTGTGGTTCTATTTTTAAAGCTTCACAAATGTGGCAACTGGTTGGACTAAAACATTGCTAGTCCAAAGCACTTTCTCTGTTATCAGCTATAAAACTAATATTTCTGGATTCAAATAGCAGAACAGTGTCACCTTTAAAACTAAAGTCTTTCAAACTTTTTCATGAGTTATGCAGACTTCCCTACTCCTGGGATAAACAGGTATTATGCAAATTGTCTATTAATCTGTCCAATGAACATGAATTAACTCTACACGTTTTACCGCCAGAATATCGTCCTTCTGTTATTTCAGGGAAATTATCTTTAAGAGTGGAGTCTGCAGAATTTTATGGTCTATTTTTCTCCCTGTTGCACTCAGTGAAAACACTACAGGGAGGAATTTTTTGCTCCCGCCAGTGGTGGGAATTGTGTGGTTGGGGGGGCGCTAAATTTGACATGATGGAGAAAGTCAATTTCTGGCCGGCAGGCAATCAGTTTGGAATTTTGTTCTCCCGACTTTGATGGCAGGTTAAAGGGGGACCGAGTTTCCCGCTGATCTACTTTGGGAACCACATTTGCATTCATTTGCATCTCCTTAAAAGGCCAACTCATTGGAATGATGTTTCCCTTCCAAATTAAGTTCCCCGCCAGCAGATAATGAGAAGGGTCTGTTTCCCGACTGTATATAAATGGCATGCGCCTGGTGAGCTTCAGTTCCATCAACGGGACTTCGAGGTATGTAGGTGTCGCTTTCCCCCACCTTTAAAAGTGTTGTTGCGAGATTTAGGCTGCCTGTATCACAAGCTGCACCAACGCTGGGTATGGGAGGCAACACCAGCAGAGACGGAGTTGGTGGTGGGGGGGAATAGAGGCAGGACTGGGGGATTGTAAAGCATGGAAAGGGAGGGGGCGGGGAGACAAAGGCAGGACTAAAGGGAGAATGTGGAACACAGTCAGGGTGGGAGAAGACAGGGGCAGGACTAGGGGTTGTCAAGGAACGGAGTGGAGTACTGAAAGACTGTCCTGTGCAAAAGTGATAAGTCTTTCCAAGGAAGAGTCCAAGATTGTCCTGGGGCTGAGGCCACACTGTTGGGAGCATATTGAAGAGATTGTCCTAGGGCTGTATGGGCCGTGTTGGAGGGCTCTGCATGTCTTGGTCCTGGTCTTGGGAAGGGCGAGGCCTTTCTGGGCAGTGACAGTCATGCACAGGATGGTGTGCAGGGAATAGTCAGTCTAACCTAAAGATTTTGGTCCTGGGGGGGTTAGAGCTATGATATGGTGAGGCAGATGGCACAGGTTTGGTCAGAGGAGGCACCTGCATCCTGTTAGTCAATAGCTGAAGATTCACGGGGGGATGGGGGGGGGGGGATGGGTATTGGATGGCCTCATGGGGGAGGGTCCCGGAAAGCCAGGGTGCATGGGGCCTCGAGAAGAGGAGGGGTCTGATCGGCAAAGGGCATGGGGACATCAACATTAAAGGGTTCAGGGGGAAGAACAGGAATATCCACATGGATAATGATGGGTTCAAGGGTAACGGGGGAAGGCTGGATGGTGAGAAGTGGAAGGGGAATTAAGGAAGCAGTGAGGATGCAGGAAGAGGGAAGGGACTTGGTGAGTGATGAGGACGTTGGAAGCTGGTCTCCCAGACGCACGTCAGCAGCACCATTTTCAAGCTCACTTTACAATGACGCAGTTTGACAAACAAGCTAGAAAAGAAATCATTCGGGAAGGGGTCTCGGTCGTGTGGGTGGGGGAGGTGGAGTTCAGTGCAACAATTCTCAGCTGATTGAAGGGGCACTCTCTAACTGTCCTGCTAAAACCGTGGTGAGCATGGCTCTGCTGAGCGCTGGACTCAAGCGTCGAATGCCCAATGAACGAGCTTGGCTTCTTCACTAATGTCCCACAATCAGTCATCAACCCATTAAGTTTAGGTGCTGCGCTGCATGTGGTCTTAATTGGCATCTGATCCTTACTGAGGCGTGTCAGAATGAATGAAAACAGAAAATGCTGGAAAAACTCAGCAGGTCTGACAGCATTTCCTCTGAAGTCTTGTGCACTTGAAACATTAACTGTGTTTCTCTCTCCATAGACGCTATCAGACCTGCTGAGATTTTCCAGCATTTTCTGTTTTTATTTCAGATTTCCAGCATCTGCAGTATCTTGCTTTCATGTTTGGATGTTGGGTCCAAAAATCAATGTCCACATCTGCTACACAGAAGCAGCAGGGACCCGACATGCCTCCTTGTTCCAAGTGCTCTGATCATGACATTTAAGGCATCATTGCTTGCAGTCTGGACATAAGTGCAAGGACTGGGAATCCATAGTTATTGTCAAGGCCACTGGACGACATCCAACACAAGGCTGACCCTAATTAAGACCCTCGTTGTGAATGCACAGTCATGACTGAGGGGAATGCCCCTGACACCTGTCGTCCTCCAGGATGATATCATCCTGCAAGGGGTGACCTTGGTATGCGATGTGCAGACTGAGGGAAAGCCAAGGGCTGGAAACTGCATTCCTGCCTTAGTATCTGGAAGGAGACCATTCCACATGGACCACCATTTATTGCTGAACTGTTTCTGTTCACAGATACAAGGAGGAGTGAAGAATGCAGGTTGCATGCAATGCTGCCTACTTGATAGCTTTGATTAGTATGAGAAAGGACTGTCGCTGATTGGCATAGCTCAAGACCATCACCCTGAGGGACATGAGCCAGTGGGGCCCCAGGAAGTCCCAGTTGCCAACAAGAAATGGCCAAATCCATGACGACATTTGGCATGACCATGGGTCTAAAGAAGATACAGCTCATACATGGAGAGGAGCAAAAGACAGTACCACAGACACCTTCGTTTGCCTGGGAATGTGATGCCTCATATTTGCCAAATTCTCCATGAGAAACTGACACCACATGGACTTGGAGAGCATACAGTGCTGGTAACCATGAAGGTTACTGTCACACTGAACACTTTTGCCTTGGGATTGTTCCAGGGCTCCACTAGGGAATTTTGTGGTATCTCACATTTGGCAACACATGATGCATAAGGGAGGTGACAGATGCCTTTTCAATAAAGCTTACCATTGCATGCAGTTCCACATGGATGAAGCAAGCCAGGCTGCCAGAACTGTGGGATTCGCTGTGATTTCAGGCTTTCCATAAGTGCAGCATGCCATCAACTGTACAAACGTGGGTTTGAGAGCTCCCTGACAACAGCCTGTTAGAGTCATTAATAGAAGAGGATTTGACTCTCTGAATATCCAGCTAATTTGTAATCACAGAACGCAGATCATGCATGTTTGTGCTAAGTACCCAAGGAGCCCACACAACTAGTACCAGGTGCCAAAGATATTTGAGGGAACTCAACATTTAGAGGATTGGCTCCTCAGTGATGAGGGGTACCTGATATCGCAGCACATATCACAGCTCTGGCAGCCTAACTTGCTCAAACATCAACTCACAAGTGCAATTTCAGTTCTCCAGCTGTGCCAAGCAGAACGCTACTGCTCCAAAGGGGTACCTTTGCCCCAGTGGCCCACAGCACAGAATCACCAACCTTCAGCTGCCTTCTTGGATCTTCAGGGCTTCTTCTTAGCCCTCTTCAAATACCAGGGCTTCGCCTGAGTCCATTTTACTTAAAGTCTGCTCCCTGCAGCCCTTTTGATAATTTGGAACCTGTTTCTCGGCTCCTCCCTTTTAATTGAACTTAACTGGGGCCAGTTTCTGCCTCCTGCCTTTGTCCCTTACTTGGGACTCCCTGTTGGGGCCTTTGCCTGTCCCCATCCCTTGTCCCTTTCTCTCTGGGATTCCTCTCTTCGGTTTAAAACAGACTCCGTGGCTGACTCAAAACTGACTGTTCACTGACCCTTGAGCTAATCTGGTGACCTATCAAAACACTCCAAGAGGGTCCTGCCCTTGTTACCAGGCAGGGACAAATGTAACAAGCAGTGGAACATCCCTGTACCTCAAATGTTACAAATCTCCATAGACTGCAAGCTTACATAGCACACAGAGAAACAGAAAAAACACCTCACAGAGTGGGGGGGGGGGTCAACAGGACCATTGTGTGATTATTGACCAACACTCATAACCCTAGCAAAAACAGGAAGGCAGATTATTACCTGAATGGCTATAAATTGAGAGGGGGGAATGTGCAACGAGACCTGGGTGTCCTCGTACACCAGTCGCTGAAGGTAAGCATGCAGGTGCAGCAGGCGTTAAAGAAGGCAAATGGTATGCTGGCCTTCATAGCCAGAGGATTCGAGTACAGGAACAGGGATGTCTTGCTGCAATTGTACAGGGCTTTGGTGAGACCACACCTGGAATACTGTGTGCAGTTTTGGTCTCTCTATCTGAGAAAGGATGTACTTGCTATAGGGGGAGTGCAGCGAAGGTTTACCCGACTGATTCCTGGGATGGCGGGACTGACATATAAGGAGAGATTGAGTCGATTGGGATTATATTCACTGGAGTTCAGTAGAATGAGGGGGGATCTCATATAAAATTCTAACAGGACTAGACAGGGTAGATGCAGGAAGGATGTTTCCGATGGTGGGGTAGTCCAGAACCAGGGGTCACAGTCTGAGGATATGGGACAGACCATTTAGGACTGAGATGAGGAGAAATTTCTTCACCCAGAGAGTGGTGAGCCTGTGGAATTCATTACCACAGAAAGTAGTTGAGACCAAAACATTGTATGTTTTCAAGAAGGAGTTAGATATAGCTCTTGGGGCAAAAGGGTTCAAAGGATATGGGGAGAAAGCGGGAGCAGGCTATTGAGTTGGATGATCAGCCATGATCATAATGAATGGCGGAGCAGGCTCGAAGGGCCGAATGGCCTACTCCTGCTCCTAGTTTCTATGTTTCTACATTTGTTAGAAGCCTGCATCGCCTTGGCATTTTGGAGAGATGTAGTCCAGTCGGTTTGGATGCAGCAATGATAACTTATTCACTTCACTCAAGAGATGTGCCAGAGCATCATTTTCACACCATTACAGTCATCAACATGGTCCATCTTACAAAGGCCAATCATTTCTAGGAGCCCTAAGTCAATGAGTACATAGTCATGCCATTAATTACGTAGCGATTTGTGTTCTGTGACTTCAGAGGGATTCTGTGAAATACCATTAGGAAGCCATTCAGGAGCAAGCTATGGTCCTCACAGGTAAGTGGACAGGTTGATCAGGGTGAACACATACCTCTGACAACACACACTCATTCCCGTTTAGCAGACATTTCAAATATCACCCAGTGGAACCAACTTCCATCACTCAGCGTCATGCACAGGGAGAGTGGGAACTAAGAAAGGGATAATGTTCAGCCTTAAACACGGAGTTGAAATTACATTGTAAGGAGGCATAAAAGGCTCTGGTGCTCGATGATGAACACCTACTGTAACCAAAACCTCACGGTCATAAAATAAACATCTTTGAAAGGTACATTTGATGAAAAGACTGCAATGTTGGTTGTGACAAATACTTACACCATCCACAAACTACAGACTTCAGTGCAATCAGGATAATCATTATCCTTGATGAACAATTCTTTTGAGGTCACACATTGTCTGCCTAAGGTGCAAGGGTCACATGTGTCTTGTCCAGCCATCATTTGCATAAACGAAGTGCCTTTGTTTATGTCGCAGATGTGGAACTAAAGGTGGTTCACTGTCATGAGAATGAGTTAGACTTAATGGAATTGAGGGACAAGGTGGGAGATAATGGGGGGGCAGGTGGTGTTCATGTTGTACTCTTGAATGAACGCGAGAACTTGCATCCAATCATTACCTGAGACTTGGAGAGGTATAAATGCAAAATATATTTACAGTGGTGTAGATTATGTACAGTGAACAAGCACCCAAGCCACCATTGTCCATTCAAAATGTTTTAATTTTCCTAACTCTACCGCTATATCTAGGTGCAGCCCTGACATCCACAACAGACATGGAGGCAGCCTGCTGACTGTTATGTCCTGTTGCCTGAGATGACTTTGGTGGGAAACCTCTGGAGGCCTGAGGTCTTGAGGGCCTCAGCCTGCTAAGGGTCTCCTGCTCTACGGTAGATGCACCCTCTTCAGCCTGACCTGCTGGGAGTTGATGGGATCACAGGCAGAGGGGATTTGGAGTGGGAGGGCACCCTTGGAATGTCCTGGTGGGTATCCCTGGCATGTCTGGCTGGTGCTCCTCCTTTCTTAGGGTGCCTGAGGGTCCCTCCCCAACTCCTTGAGGAGGAGGGGCACCTGAAGGAAGGTTGAGTTGCCCCAACCCCTCTCGCCTAGCCACTGCTGGAATACACCCATGGCTAGAGCGATGGTGTGCAAATCAGAGCGCAAATCCAACAGGAACTGCTGGACCTGGGTCTCCAAGACGGCCACCACCTTTCCCAAGGAGACTTCAATGGGCTTGCATGCCGGAGCCAGATCAGGTAGAACATGGACGGACTCTTCCATTCATTGTTCCAGTCCGGAGATGGCCTCTGACAACTCTGCCTGTCATTGCATCTCTGGCGTTTCTCTCAGGGCCAACTGCAGAGGCTTGTCATTAGACTCAGACTGTCCAGGGGCCTGGTCTCCAGTAGTTCTCCTTGGCTGTCACTACCTCCACCTGCTGACGACACGTATTTGTGAGGTGATCACCAGATTGTGACCCCAAACCTACTCCAGAACTAGGACCCACCGAGGTGTGGGCATCTGCACTGATGGAGTGCTCAGGCGGACAGAGTGACGAACCAACAGATGCTTCCTTTGTCTCCTCAGCTGAGGTGCTCAGGGGGCTGGAGCTGAGGGACTTGTTGTAACTCTTCCTCCATTTTTTCTGGATGGTGGCTGGAATAGAGAGGAGAGAGAATTAGTCATTGACTAAGCAGGTTCCTACAATACAGGTCACTCACAGTCATTGACCACGTGTGGCCAAGGTATATTGGATGGCCCCTCACGAGCTTGTTGGAGGAGGCCGATCTCATCCTTTGCGCAGGAGTGACCCCTATCCTCTCCAGCGAGCACTGCTGCATGTTCCAAAATGGAAAATTCCACCCGACACCTTACTGACTTAGTTACAATGCTGTAGTTTCCTTGCAAAATGTTTCACGATGAGAACACTAAACCGGTACAAGGATTTATCTGATCCAGTGCTGAGATTATCAAAACCGTATTCATGAAATTATAGAATGGTACAGCATGAAAAGGGGCCATTTGGCCCATCATAACCTGTGCTGGCCCTTTGAAAGAATTATCCAAATAGTTCCGCCCTCCAGCTCTTTTCCCAGAGCCGAGTGTATTTTTCCTGTTCAAGTGCACATCCATTCCCTTTTGGAAATCATTTATCTACCAGCATTTCAGGCAGTGAATTCCAGACAATGATAATAACAGAAACAGAAAATGCTGGAAAAACTCAGCAGGTCTAACAGGTCTTCGAGTCACATGGAGTCGAAACGTTAACTCCGTTTCTCTCTCCACAGATGCTGTTGGGCCTGCTGAGTTTTTCCAGCATTTTCTGTTCTTGTTCCGGATTTCCAGCGTCTGCAGTATTTTGCTTTTATCCAGACAGCAGCAACTTGCTGTGAAGCAGCAACATTTTAGTCCAAGTATCACCATCAGCTTTGTTGGTCCCTTATCACATGGTGCTGAAAAATAGCACTAAAGCCACATTATTTACACCACAATTAATACCGCAGTTCAGCATTGAAGTAAATGTGCTGGTATAGCTTATATATCAGCACAGTCACCTCTCAGACTAACAACGAAACTAATTTATAGAGATGGGAAGCCTTTGATAATGCTCTAATATAACATGCAAGCCAAAATTAGATGGGAAGTTTTCCCAAACAGTAAATATTTGTTTGTATAATCATCAAAACTGCAGATTTCCAAACAGATAGTGTCATTTTTCAGGCCCCCCCCCCCGCTAAATCACAGCTCCTGTCATGTGCTATTGAATCACTTCAGAATGCATAGGACAGTACTCTTCACTGTGAAGAATATAAAAAAAAATTTTCACACAGCGAGTGGTTCGAGTCTGGAATCCGCTGCCTGGAAGTGTGGTGGAGGCAGGTTCAACCGAGGCATTCAAGAGGGCATTAGATGATTACTTGAATAGAAACAATGTGCAAGGGTATGGGGAAGAAGCTGGGTGTGGGTCACAAGAGTACGAGAAGCAAGGGTACAGGTGATTCTGATTCTGTGATTCTGACTTCACTAAAGTAGTAGCAGCAGCAAGGCCCAACTTAGAAGAACTGTGTAGGTAAGACAGCTGACATTTTTCAAAAACACCACACACAATTCCAGTGACACTATCACCTTATCGTAATGTTTGGGGTACTTTCAACAAATTGTACAACTTTTGAATGCTCTCTCTCTCTCTTTAAATAGGTTCTTGGAAATTTCTGAAATAAAACGTGAGACACCAAGGGCGGGATTTTCTGCCCCCACCCCCCCCACGCGGCTAATTCATGTCCGAGGTCAACAGACCTTTTTCCAGTCCGTCAAATTATCTGTCCTGCTCACTATGACTCGCGGGGCAAGCAGCAGCAGAAAATTTAGGCACAAAAGTCGGTCAGTTTTTCAAGTACATCTATTTTTGCTCTCTCCCCCCTGTGCCTTATAATTTGGGGTCTTAATAATTAAGCTGTTGAATTTCAATAAAAGTTCATAATTCAAAGAAAGTATCAAAATCTCAGTCCTATTGCTCCTGCCTTGTCCCTATTCAGGTCCTGTCCAGGTTGGAACTTAGCAAATGGCGATAACTTTTCTCAATGGGGAATGAAGGGATGAGCAGGAAGATACTATAATCTAACGCAAGAAGGATTTACTTCCCTTTCTTAGACTGCTTTGTGCCTGACCTCGTTCTTCACCGTTAGGAGTTCAACACATAGCTTTTCACTATATGTGTCAACATGTCCGGGTCATGTGAAGGTGCTCAAATGATAACTCAATTTGCAGACTACTAAGAATTTGCTATGCAACAAGATTTTTAATTATTCTCTTTTTTTTTTAAAAGGAGAGCACTGCACATTAAACATTGATGAATGCGAGTCTGGTCCTTGTATGAATAGAGGCACTTGTGAAGATCAAAACAATGGATTCCAATGTCATTGTACACCTGGATTTACAGGTAATTGTTCCAGTGTTTCTGATCATGTTCTTCCCACCGCTCCTTACTCTCCAGTTCTGTCGAAGGGTCATGAGGACTCGAAACGTCAACTCTTTTCTTCTCCGCCGATGCTGCCAGACCTGCTGAGTTTTTCCAGGTAATTCTGTTTTTGTTTTGGATTTCCAGCATCCGCAATTTTTTGTTTTTAGCTCCTTACTCTTTGCGGGGAAATGTTTCCACAGCTGTGAGATGCCCAGTGACTGTCATTTATGTGTGAGTCTCAAGAGTCGGGTTCACTAGCAGTGTAGGACGTTCAGCGTATCAGTTTCCAGAGGTAAAGGGACAATAACTGACTCTGCCATTTTCCATCAGTTTAAAGTTAAGTTGGCTTTTCTCAATTTCTCCATTTGACCCAGTCGCTTGAGTGAAAACACTTTGTGGTGATCCACACACATCCTTGATGAACAGTAATTGCTTTTTAAAATATACACTTCGAGTTTTTATTTCAAGAATAAACGACTAAGTTTTCATTCTTACTGGTTTAGAACAATAGAACCACAGAAAAGTTACAGCCCAGAAGGAGGCCATTCGGCCCATCTTGTCCGTGCCAGCCCGAGGACACCCAGGCGTCTTTTCTAATCCCACCTTCCTGCACCCGGCCCATAGCCCTGCAGCTTACAGCACTTAAGATGCAGATCCAGGTACTTTTTAAAAGAGTTTAAAGTTTCAGCCTCTACCACCAACTTGGGCAATGAATTCCAGACACCCACTACCCTCTGCATAAAAAAGTCCTTCCTCATGTCCCCCTACACCTTCTGCCACTTATCTTGAATCTATGTCCCCTGGTTCTAGAATTCTCCACCAAGGGAAACAATTTTATCCTGTCCACTCTATCTATTCCCCTCATAATTTTGTACAGCTCAATCAAGTCACCTCTCAGCCTTCTTTGTTCTAAGGAGAATAACCCCAACCTATCCAATCTCTCCTCGTAGCTACACTTATCTAACCCTGGCAACATTCTTGTAAACTTCCTCTGCACTCTCTCCAGAGCTAATACATCCTTCCTGTAATGTGGTGACCAGAACTGCACACAATACTCCAATTGTGGCCTCACCAGTGTTTTATACAATTCCAACATCATATCCTTACTTTTATATTCTATACTTCTGCCAATGAAGGAGAGCATTCCATATGTCTTCTTTACAACCTTGTCTACTTGAACTGCTGCCTTCAGGGACCTGTGTACTTGTACGCCAAGATCTCTCACTTCATCTACCCCTCTTAGTATATTCCCATTTATTCTGTAATCCCTGTAACTGTTTGACCTCCCTAAGTGTATGACCTCACACTTCTCTATGTTAAAATCCATCTGCCACTTTACCACCCACTCCACCAACCCATCTATATCATTTTAGAGATTATGGCTATCCTCTACACTAACCACTACTCGGCCAATCTTTGTGTCATCTGCAAATTTCCCAATCGTGCCCCCCACTTTCACATCCAAATCGTTAATAAATAACAGAAACAGCAAGGGTCCAACACCGAGCCCTGTGGAACACCACTTGAGACAACTTTCCATTTGCAAGGGCATCCAACGACCATTACCCTTTGTTTCCTGTTACAAAGCCAACCTGTTATCCAGTTTGCCACATTACTCTGAATCCCATGGGCTTTTACTTTCCTGACCAGTCTGCCATGTGGGACCTTGTCAAATGCCTTGCTAAAATCCATGTACACAGCATCCACCGCACTACCTTCATCAACCCTTCTTGTCACTACCTCAAAGAATACAATCAAATTTGTGAGGCAAGACCTTCCTTTAACAAATCCATGCTGACCATCCCTGTCTAGTTCATGCCTTTGCACATGACAGTTAATCCTATCTCTCAGGATTGAATCTACTAATTTGCTCACCACCGATGTAAGACTAACTGGCCTATAATTGTTTGGCATTTCCTTTGATCTCTTTTTAAACAATGGAACTACGTTTGCATTTCTCCAGTCCTCCGGCACCTCCCCTGTATCTAGTGAAGATTGGAAAATCATCCTCCGAGCATCTGCTATCTCCTCCCTGACTTCCTTCAGCAGCCTCGGAAACAATCCATCTGGCCCTGGTGACTTATCAACTGTCAAAGATTTCAGCCCTTCGAGTACTTCCTCTCTCTTTATGACTATCCCGTCCAATATCTCGCAGTGTTCCTCCTGGACTACTATATCTACATCCTCCCTTTCCTTTGTAAACAAGGAGAAAAAATATTCATTCAAAACCCTTCCCACAGCCTCTGCATCTACACGCAAGTTTCCATCTTCATCTCTGATAGGCCCCACTTTAGACTCTCAATTTGGCCATTTGGACATTTCTGCTAGTAATAAGCCACAAAAAAACAGTGCTGGGTTACAGTTCTGTGACTCCTCAAAATAATCTAATACAGATTTTAAAATTCAGCAACCGCCAGAAACATTATCAATTTGCAGATCTATGCAAAATACAAGCATCAGCAGCTAACTCTGAACCTTGTTGCATGGCAACATTGCTCTGTAAGAAAATCTGAGCCTTACAGATGACAGTATTTAAAAGACGGGGGTTATTTAACTTAGGGAATTTACCATTCCACAATATATTGTAGTTTAAATAATAGACAATCCATCATTGGCTTTGAAAGGTTTTCAAAAATCTATTCTCACTGCCTGAAAGTAAATCAAGCAAAGTATATCATCTGGAGAAATAACTGCATCCAGTACAGTTTTCAGTGTGTTGTAAGTGGAGCAGTGGTATAAGAGCTGCATACAGAATTCAGCATGAATTCAGGGTAGTAACTGTGCTGTTTAACTAAGAGGCTAAAATAAACTGGCTGACAAATAAATGTTAGAACAAGGGTACATCATGCAGTTAGTCATCTTTCATTGGTTACAGCTTGAGGGTGTCCACATACAAAACATTTCCTTTGGATAGTATTAAATTATTAAACAATTGAATGCATCCTGGGTTTTTTTTTTGTGCCAGAATATATATCTTGAAATGAAGTTGGACAAATATATACAATTCTGCAGGTAGGAAGTTGGCTTATTTAATGCTCAGGACCACAGGCATCAAACCTCAGCAAAAATAACCATTCTGCAGACCTGTGGACCAAACTGGCCACTAACAGAAAGTACAGAGCAAGTATAGAAGGTTTCTTGTAACTGGCAGTCATTTGGGTAAACTATGTGAGGCTCCCATTTCCACACTTACAACGTTACTCTTTTACTCGACAGCTTGCCAGTTGGTAGAATTTCGAATAATTAACAGCAATCAGGGTGAACGTTCACTCCTTCTGTGAGAAAAATTCTCCCATTTTGCAGGCTATACTGCTGCGGTTCACCTTTCTGCATCAGAGGATTGTTAAGTAACTGCCCAGGTATCACCCTGCAACTGTGCAAAATGGTGCAGGTGAGCAACCAGGTTTCTATGGGCAAATACCCATTATTAGGTGCTTCCCTAGATGACCTATATCCCATTACTTCATAGCCACAATTCATTAATATACCAAGATTCTTGGCTGCTGAACTACCTTCAGCAGCCACTAATTTTTTTTTCTGTAATTGGTAATTGAAGCTTAAAAACTGCGAAACTATTGATGTTTCAAACTCTTTGATCATTGCTCATTTGAAGCTGGCATGCAAGGAAATATTCTTTTTGCCTCGTGTAATGCTGGGCCCCAGCACTTCACAAGTTTGTGTAGAAAGTATTTCTTCTATGGGTGCATTTTCGATATTTGGTTCTTGGGATTGAAAACAGCCAACTTTGGTCTAGGTTCCATGGGTTTTCACTCAGCTTAAATGTGAACTCAAGCTACACAAGCAATGCGTTGCTCTCATTAAATACAAAATTAGCAATTCCTACCACATGTCCCATGTTAAGTAACAATTTGGAAAATAGATTATTTGATGGGTAGTTAAACCTTCTATTCACAGCATTGTCGTGATTCACCTTAATGAACATAGATACAAATCAATGCAGTATCCATCATAAGACCATAAGACATAGGAGCAGAAATTAGGCCATTCGGCCCATCGAGTCTGCTCTGCCATTCAATCATGGCTGATAAGTTTCTCAGCCCCATTCTCCCACCTTCTCTCCGTAACCTTTGATCCCCTTACCAATCAAGAACCTATCTATCTCGGACTTAAATACACTCAATAAATACACTAATTTCCTGATGAACAGTGAAGGACTAGAGAAACATTCAGTGTCGTAAATTATACATATAATCAAACAGGATTAATAATATCAACATAGCAGATAATTCAGTCTCTGTAATCATGTAAAACTTTATAGTTCCATCTGGACAGTTAACAATACTTCTTGCATGATGTAGTATTTCTGATGTTTTTATTGAGAACCCCAGTTGCTTCCTGCTGAGATTTCTAATGCTACATTCCAGCAAAGGATGGTTGGTTACTGACCTTTGTTCCAAATTTGGCTTACAGTTGTGGAAGTTGAGCAAAATTTAGTAATGAGAAAATACAAGACACTAAAATACAAGGTCACATTTTTAGTTTTACAAAACAATTTTTGAAAGGACTTTAGTGGAACTGAATAAACAGCAGCAGGTGGTTTAGTCACACTGACCCCTCTCGTAAATTCAGTGGGCTGAATGAATGTGCGTGGGAGTGGAGCTGACAGCAAAATAATAGAGGCTAATCTTCTCTGCTGTGTAAATTAGTCCAGCCATGGCCACACTGTTTAAACTTCTGGTTGCTGCTTATTACATCAAATTAGCATCACAGAACCATCGAAAAGTTCCAGAAACACTGCAGTTGAGAAACACAGCAAATCAAAGAGTAGGACTTCAGATCTCTACTGAGTCAGAATTTGATCAGACTTTAAAGCTTTGACTGAATGCCCCATGCTGACCAACTTCAGATGGAACAGATTATGATTAAGTTAACCCCTGACCCAAGGCAGTTGAGTCCATGGATTTAGGGAAGCTGATAATGACTATAAAATAAGGGCTTGAATCAGCATAAAATATATTCAGCAAACAGTTTTACATCATAACAAGATAAAATAGACTCCCCCAATTTAACTGAGGTAACGTTGCTTTTGAAGTTTTGTTTCGTTTTAAAATGTTGAGCTTATTATCTATGGAAGATGAAAATTGGCAACGTGCTGAGTATAGCAATATCTAGTGAAGGTTCAGGTTCAGTTGAACTAAGTAATTCACGTTTTAAGCAGTAATACAGCATTTGCGAGACACTGCATGTGGGCATGACATGATTTACAATTTGCTCCATCCCAGAACGACACCATTTGTAACACACTGTGAGAGAGCATGGTACCATCACTGCATAATGATAAATACTGGACAGTTTTGTTCCAAAAAAAGGCCCAAAAAAAGAGAGCAAGCAAATTGAATGATTTCAGTGCCCAACCTCAGAACAGGTTGCAAGCTCAAGCTGTGCCAGACATTGGATAAATTTCATATCATAACCAAGTCAAAAGATGGCACGCCCTGTAGAAACATGAGGGGTGATTTTAACTATGACTGATGTTGTAAAATGGACAATATTGAATTATTGTCAATTTTACACCTAAAGTAAAAATGATCCCCATGGCATTCTGGAGGAAAGGAGAAAATTAGTTATCATCCAGCCCTATTTACCTTGAACAGTAACCATTCCTAACTAATCACGGGCACTAGGGCTTTCTCTTGTGAACTTATAGATCACTTTTCCTGTTCTTATGTTTGGTATCAAGACCTGTTCCACTGCATATTTATTACTACAAAGCATTACTGATATAATAATGCCTCATGAAGTACTGTGTGCCGGAAGACTTTGGTTAAGTAGACATTATGGAATATTTGATGCAAGAATCAATGTATCATGAAAATATATTTTCCCAGGGTATTAGATTTCCCCAAAGTTGTGTTTTCAGCTCTTAAATTTGTAATAGTGTTTCACGCTGCTCTGCTTACAGAGGAAAGAGATGTCTTAAGCTATTTGCATCTACAAGTTTTGAAAATGAAGGTTTTGCTGATAAAATTATGGGTTTTGGATCCTGCAGCCCTGCTAGTCTAGATTTAATTTTTCATTTACTGAGGGTATTTAAACATAAATTCCTGCTGCTGATGTTCCTGCTAATCATTTGCGTTTAGTATAGAATATTTTGAATGTTTTGCAGGATTAAAACACAAATGATGATTCAGAATGTAATTACATAAGGCTCCAATGCTCCTACCTTCTAAAAATTAAACTTCAACACTTTAGAGGCTTTTCAGTCACTGTTATTGAGAAGTATGCACCTTCTTTCAGACATTAAGAAATCTACAATGCTGAATACTGTAAAGAGGGTAAGGACATAGAGTCTGACTTGCAAGATAACATTTGAACCAATAACGAAACTAAAACTTATGCGTTTTGAGAAAAGTTGCAAGAATGCGGATGGCACGTTCAGTCCTTATCACATAGAAAGCATCCATAGTTTACAAAACGATTGTTTACATCGATGTTACCCAGGGTTTCCACTAACAGATCTCCTCTGCTGTGTGGACTTATGAACATAAAAACAGCAAAGGAGCCATTAGGCTCATTATGCACATTTTGAAGGAAATAGCTCCTATGTTGTGATTAGCCATGTGATGCCTTTGTTTTTACTAGTCCTGTTTTCAGGATCTGAAGCACAGTAGGGCAGGAATTGGTGAGGGGGAAGGGAGCCAGACATGACAGCTCAATTAAAAATTAGGGAGTGATTGCTGTGCTGCAGCTTTCCTGATTGACATTGTGCGTGAGGTTTGGTTGCCACCTGATATGCACAGAGGATTGAGTCTTTTTATTGAAAGAAAAGAGCTTCATAAACAAGCGAACAATGGAAATTACAGAACAATCTTCAATCCACAGATGCGGTTTAGAACAGTTCACTGGAACAACTCCGTAGCTCAAGCACAGAGGATACAAGATCATTTTTATTCTGTGATTTGTGTTAACCTACAAGTGAAGCCGATTAACGTACCCAATGAACTAAACATGCAGAGTAGAACAAACCAATTAAAGATAAAATACTGGCGAGTCCCGTGTGTAGTTAATTCTACATGCACCATGCCTGTCACACCTTGCAAGCTTGAAGTTGGAACCGTACCTTGAAAAGTGCAACCCTAAAATTAGATGGGCTGTAGCAGTCTAAAGTTCTTTAGTGTCTATCTAACTTATTTCCTTCGTTTAGCCAGGCCCTATAAGTTCAAAGAAATGTTAGGTCAAATATATATATTGCTGTCACAATAGTGATAGTAAAATATAACATGCAAGAACGAGAGGAAACAAGCATTCTTCATGTCAGTCCCGATAGGAGCCAGCTGGGTAGGGATAAAGAGGAGGCGGATTACTGGCGAGACCAACTTATATTAAAGTGCAGCCCTCTCTATATTGGTTGGTTTAATTACTAATCGCTTTTGGCTGACTGGCACCAGGGTAGCACAAACACATTCAGTGTTTAGTTATGGTCAGACACTTGTACAAATGCAGAGAGGAAACCCACAATGAAACCTTTCCTTTCTCAAGTGTTCTTTTGTGGACTTTTTCTCATTACAGGTAACTGGTGTCATCGTTATTTGATTTTGCATTTAAGGCTGCCTTTTTGTTGAAGCTTAATTTTAACCTGTTATTACAGCTTAATGCGGCATATAGTGTTCCAGGAAAGATATGCTCGAAAGGAAATCTGCAGTTGCTTTAGTTTTAAATCCAATCCATCCAGGCTTTTTTGCTGGAAGTTCGATTTTTGTTATTTTTTCAAATTTGTGTTTAGAGCAACATGATGTAATTTTTCAGGATCTTCAAAAATAATCCCAGATGATCTCAATTGTAAAATAACTACCTTTGTACTAATTTAAACACAAATCACCTAATCGAGAGCCAGCACGTTTTCTGTGGAGTTTTGGTTGATTCAGTTTTAAAATTGAAACTTATTTAAAAGTTTTGTTTGTCTGAACTGTGAACAAGTGTTCAGTACAAATTTAGAATATTGTATCAATATTCCACTTGTTCAACATTGAGCTACACTACACTATTTCACATGTGTAGAAGTGTAAAAGACTGGTAATATATTCCATGTAAACATTGAATTTCTTTTACAATATCAAACTTTGGCTGATTTTCCAAACATGGATTACTTTTTGTTTGCTTTTTCTAAAATAGTAAAGGTGGTTGTGTAGGGAAGGGGATATCCAGTTGGAAGGGGAGAATCTGGTGGCTTTAAATGTGTATGGCTCTTTTTTAAAAAAAAGGCTACATGGTACTCAGGAGATTTTGTGCAATTTAGATATTTGAAATGCTTACTTTTAACGTTTATCACATGAATACTTGCTTTACGTCACTGAAAATCTCAACACGGAGGATGTATAAAAAAAAATGAATTAGCATAAAACCTACACTGATTAAAAATGCCAGCAGCAAATACGAATAGAAGGAAGGGATCAGAAAGGGCTCCGAGAGTTAGGGGAGGGAATGGAGGCTAGGGAAGTTACACACAGAGTCCCACATAGCCGCAAGTGCGATGAAATCTGGGTTCATTGTCCTTTCACTTCTGAAACCTGCCATCCCTAGGGCAGAATTTTGCCTTTGGCGGGTGGGCTCGGCGGGGGCGTTAGGGACGCTTACCGCCGCCGGTGATTGGCACCGCGCCACGATTTCACGCTGGCGTGAAATGTCAAGCGCTGCCTGTGCGGGAGGGGTGGGGGGTTGGGGGGGTGGGGGTGGGGAAAGAGGGCGAGCGGACCAAGCGTGAACTTCATGCATGCGTGTGAGCGAGCGCTTCATAATATCCCTGTTGACTCCGGCCCTGCCAACCAAACTATCGCGCAGCTGCGTGTTGACGTTGGCACGCTTGGCTGATCCCAACGTGCGTCGTTTCACACTCGAGCCGGTCAGACGCGTGCCCACCCGCCGAGTGAAAACTCCTGCTCCTGGTTTTCCCTTCTCTCGTGACTCAGACGCTGCTCTGACACTGGCTGCCCTCGGTCACAGTGACCATTCATCGTGTATCAGACTGGATAATACAAACAGCCAGTCTGCTAACGACATGGAGAGGGATGGATCAGATCCATTATCTGAAAACCACAGGTTAGAAACCTGAGCAAAGAGCCAGGGACTGTACCTGGGACCTGACTAGTAACATTCACATAAAAAAATAATAAAAAGCTTAATAGAATGTTAACCTTTTTAACTAAGGGGACTGGAATATAAAGGGGAGGAAGTTCTCCTACAGGTATACTAAGTCCTGATTAGATTATATCTGAAGTACTGTGTATAGTTCTGGGCACAGATACATTGGTCTTAGGACGCTCCAAGGGTTATAGTATCAGGACAGAATACATAAACTAGGCTTGTATTCCCTGGAATATATATGGTTAAGTAGTGATTTGGTTGATATTTTTAGGATTTTGAAAGGAACTCATATGGCAGGTAGAAAGAAACTTTTTCTACAGTTGGGCTAGTCTAGGGCAAAGGAACATAACCTTAACATCAAAGTCAGGGGTTCCAGGAGAGAAATTAGGAAACATTTCTTCATGTAAAGGGTGGCAAGAATGTGGAACTCTTCCACAAAAAGCAGTCGATGTTAGATCAATGAATAATTTTAAATTTGAGATTGATAGATTTTTTTGCCAAACGTGTGTATAAAAGGATATGAAGCCAAAGCAGGTTAGTGGAGGTAAGATACAGATCAGTCACAATTTCACTGAATGCACAACAGGCACATGGAGCTGTTCCTATGTTCTGGCTAGAACATTTCAGTAAAAGAGTGTCGATGAGAAATAAAGGAAATTGAAAACTTTGGTTGAAACACAGCGCCGATGAATGGGGCAAAGGTTTACTTTTATTATGTTTTGAACAAAAAGTAAATCAATCACAGACAGTCATTCAGATCCCTGGGGGTACAAGTCACCAGCACACAACTGACCTAACAAAAGAAATGTTGATGTAGATTCTTCAACAATATAAATGAAAGAGATGGATGAAGTGTTTGTTGATGCGCTGTAACATCTGAATAAAAGGAATGATCTGAATGTTGCTACGCTTGTTCCACAAATGGTACTGTTCCCCTCTGAAGGGCCTCCTGAGGGCCGGAATACAATTATAAGTTCTTGTGGATTCCACTGGGTAGCGAGATTAATTGTGTAAACATGTTTTTAAAAATCGTAAATGTGTAATGTTTTAACTATTAAAAATATTATATCACTCTCAATACTGTGTAATTGTCAGCCTAGCAGGACTTGAGCTCTCAGCTTTCTGTCTCAGTTATAACAATGCCAACAATTGGGTCAGGATGCCATTACATCTAGATGTCAACGGGGTACCTTATGCAATCTAGATTACAGACGTCAGAGGACTTGCTAATCACTCAAAAGAAGCTGTAATTTAATCTTGGCACTACACTGGCTCCCAGTTGAGCAACACCTTGGTTTCAAAATTCTCATCCAGTTTGGTGCACAATAAGGATCTCAAAATCGATTCATAGAGGCACAATTTGCCAGTGAAGCCAAGTGAAGATTGAGATAATGAAAGTGAAGAGTTTTGAGCAACAGCATTTCTGAACGTGTTGCAGTTTGTGGAGGATTGATGCAGGGAAGCGATGAGAGACATCAAGTCTAGAGGCAACTCACCAAGTTCCTTCAACAGCACTTTCCAAGCCCGTGACCTCTACCATCTAGAAGGACAAGGGCAGCAGATGCATGGGAACATCGCCACTTGCAAGTTCCCCTCCAAGCCAGACACCATTCTGACATGGAACTATATTGGCCGTTCCTTCACTGTCACTGGGTCAAAATCCTGGAATTCCCTTCCTAACAGCACTGTGGGTTAACCTACACCACATGGACTACAGCGGTTCAAGAAGGTAGCTCACTGCCACCTTCTCAAGGGTAAATAGGGATGGGCAATAAATGCTGGCCCAGCCAGCAAGGCCCACATTTAAAATCAATTAAAAAAAAACATGGATTAGGATCTCAGGTAGCAGAAGAGCTGGGATGAAGACAGGTAATATTAAAAGACATTGATGATTAAGGGAATTATAGAGAAGGAAACTCAGTTTGGGATTATGTAGCCCTACACCTGCAGGCCTAGCCCACACTGGCAATCAGGGAGATTAAGGACAGAGACTCAAAAATGAAGAGTTCGGTCCAACTTACTAAATTTTGACTCAGTGAACACTTAAATATTGGACAGTCGATCGGAGAGTCAAGCAACAACCTTGGAATCATAAGGGGAAGTAGATGATGCCAACTGTTAGATTACTGAGCCTCAATTGTCTGAAAAGCTGACCTTTGGAAGCAGTTGTCAGCTGACCAAAGTTCATTATTTTTAAACTTCAGTCTGACCAACAATATGGAGAAGGGACCATGAGGATGGATGAAAATCACAGAATCACACAATGCAGAAGAGGCCCTTCGGCCCATCGAGTCTGCACCGACACGTGAGAAACACCTGACCTACCTACCTAATCCCATTTACCAGCCCTTGGCCCATAGCCTTGAATGTTATGACATGCCAAGTGCTCATCCAGGTACTTTTTAAAGGATGTGAGGCAACCCGCCTCCACCACCCTCCCAGGCAGCGCATTCCAGACCGTCACCACCCTCTGGGTAAAAAAGTTTTTCCTCACATCCCCCCTAAACCTCCTGCCCCTCACCTTGAACTTATGCCCCCTTGTGACTGACCCTTCAACTAAGAGGAACAGCTGCTCCCTATCCACCCTGTCCATGCCCCTCATAATCTTGTACACCTCGATCAGGTCACCCCTCAGTCTTCTCTGCTCCAACGAAAATGACCCAAGTATATCCAACCTCTCTTCATAACTTAAATGTTTCATCCCAGGCAACATCCTGGTGAATCTCCTCTGCACCCCCTCCAGTGCAATCACATCTTTCCTATAATGTGGCGACCAGAACTGCACACAGTACTCCAGCTGTGGCCTCATCAAGGTTCTATACAACTCCAACATGATCTCCCTACATTTGTAATCTATGCCTTGATTGATAAAGGCAAGTGTCCCATATGCCTTTTTCACCACCCCACTAACATGCCCCTCCGCCTTCAGAGATCTATGGACACACACACCAAGATCCCTTTGTTCCTCAGAACTTCCTAGTGTCATGCGGTTCATTGAATACTTCCTTGTCAAATTACTCCTTCCAAAGTGTATCATCTCACACTTTTCAGGATTAAATTCCATCTGCCACTTATCTGCCCATTTGACCATCCCATCTATATCTTCCTGTAGCCCAAGACACTCAGCCTCACTGTTAACCACCCGGCCAATCTTTGTGTCATCCGCAAACTTACTAATCCTACCCCCCACATAGTCATCTATGTAATTTATATAAATGACAAATAATAGGGGACCCAGCACAGATCCCTGTGGTACGCCACTGGACACTGGCTTCCAGTCATTAAAGCATCCTTCTGTCATCACACTCTGTCTCCTACAACTCAGCCAATTTTGAATCCACCTTATCAAATCCACCGTATCCCCTGTACATTTGCCTTCTTTATAAGTCTCCCATGTGGGACCTTGTCAAAGGCTTTGCTGAAATCCATATAAACTACATCAACTGCACTCCCCTCATCTACACACCTGGTCACCTCCTCAAACAATTCCATCACATTTGTTAGGCATGACCTCCCTCTGACAAAGCCATGCTGACTATCCCTGGTCAAACCTTGCCTCTCCAAGTGGAGATAGATTCTCTCCTTCAGAATTTTCTCCAATAGTTTCCCTACCACTGACGTGAGACTCACTGGCCTGTAGTTCCCTGGCTTATCTCTACAACCCTTCTTAAATAGCGGAACCACATTAGCTGTTCTCCAGTCCTCTGGCACTTCCCCTGTGGCCAGAGAGGAATTAAAAATTTGGGTCAGAGCCCCTGCGATCTCCTCCCTTGCCTCCCTCAGCAGTCTGGGACCTGGAGAGTTGTCCACTTTTAAGCCTGCCAACACTTCCAATACCTTGTCACTCCCTTTATCAATTTGCTCAAGAACCTCGCAGTCTCTCTCCCCGAGCTCGATACCTTCATCCTCATTCTCTTGGGTGAAGACGGATGTGAAGTATTCATTCAACACTCTACCAATGTCCTCTGGCTCCACCCATAGATTGCCCCCTTGTTCCCTTATGGGTCCCTACTCTGTCCCTGGTTATCCTCTTATAGATTATCTTGGGATTTTACCAGCCAGAGCTTTCTCATATCCCCTCTTTGCTCTCCTAATTGCTTCCTTAAGCTCCACCTTGCACTGTCTGTACTCCACTAATGCCTCTGCTGATTTGCTTCCCTTGTACCTGCTAAAAGCCTCTCTTTTCCTTCTCATTGTAACCTGAATATCTCTGGTCATCCATGGTTCTCTGGGCTTGTTACTCCTTCCTATCACCCTAGAGGGAACATGTTGAGCCTGGACCCTCCCCATTTCCTTTTTGAATGCCCCCCCAACTGGTCCTCTGTAGATTTCCCCACAAGTAGCTGTTCCCAGTCTACCTTGGCCAGATCCTGCCTTATTTTACTAAAATCCACTCTCCCCAATCAAAAAGATTTTTTTGCAACTTGTCTATTTCTTTGTCCACAACAAGCTTAAACTGTACCATGTTGTGGTTGCAATCACTAAAATTCTCCCCCACCACCTCAGCCACCTGTCCAGCTTCATTCCCCAGAATTAGGTCCAGCACTGTGCCCTCCCTTGTTGGACACTTTACATATTGACCTAAAAAGTTCTCCTGTACACATGTCAAGAAATCCACTCCATCCAAGCCCTTAACGCTATGTCTATCCGAATTAATGTTGGGAAAGTTGAAATCACCTAATATAATTACCATATTGTTATTGTTTTTATACACCTCTATAAATTGTGCACATATTTGCTCCTCAATTTCCCGATGACTATCTATAATAAACACCTAACAATGTGGCTGGCCCTTTTTTATTCCTAAAAAATAGGAAGGTAACTTTTTTCTATTCTTTCCTGGGATGTGCGCGTCACTGGCAAGGCCAGCATTTACTGCTCATCCCTAATTACCTTTGAACTACCATTGCAGAAGGCAGTTAAGGGTCAACCACATTGCTGCAGGTCTGGAGTCACATGTAGGCCAGACCGGTTAAGGACATCCCTAAAGGACGTCAGTGAGGGAGATGGGTTTTTACAACAATCAATGATAATTGTCATGGTCTCCATTACTGAGAGCAGCTTTATATTTCAGATTTTTATTAATTGGATTCCGCTGCTGTGGTGGGATTTGAACCCATGTCCCCAGAGCATTAGCCTGAGTCCCTGGATCACTGGTCCAATGACATGACAGCTATGCATCACCTGCCCAAGCATATTTCAAAGGTTCGCTGTAGAAAATTAAAAATAGGAGAGGGAAGAGAAAGGAACAGAAACTGGAGTGGAAAAAGCAAACAGCAAAATTTTGGAAGCTGATGGCTTTACAGCAATGGAACACATCCCAGCATTGAAATTAACTCAATGTCAGTGTTTGTTAGTGTGTAAGCAGCAAACCTAATAATACAGCTAGTCCAGGAAGCCATGAACTACCAGCACTAGAAACTAAAAGGTATGCACTCTCATTACTTATTCTCAAAGTCTGGTTTTGATTTAGTATATGTTAGTTTGAGGAAATTCTATAAATAAAAGTGTTCAATGCATATTTGCCTAAATCACATGGGAGTGGTTTGGTTTGACTAGGCTGTTAGAGATCCACCTTTGTTTTTACATCATCATAATTTATACCCAGAACATAAACAGGAACACAAGTTATATTGTTTTGAAACTACAAGTGAGTTGTCTTAAGATTCTTTTCTTTCCTCCTCAGGGCTGATATGTCAAATTGATATCAATGAATGCGAGAGCAATCCTTGTGAAAATGGAGGCACTTGTGAAGATGTTATTGCAGACTACACATGTCATTGCCCTGCAATGGATGAAGATGGTGTCAAATGGGGAGGAAAGGACTGTTCAATTCAACTAGCTGGCTGCACTGAGCACCACTGTCTTAATGGAGCAACGTGCATCCCAACCTTGGTGGATGACGTTCACAGTTACGTCTGCAAATGTCCTCCTGGTTTTTATGATGCTACTTGTTCAATGCCAACAACTTTCTCCTTATTCAGTGGCTACGTGATTGTACAAATGCCAAATATTAATCAGAGCAGAACATCAGCACGTGATGAGCCATTTAGCAGCAGTTTCCGCTTTAGGACAACAATACCAAATGTACTATTATTCTATCGAGGAGATCTACTCAATGAATACATACATATTCAACTTTATAGTGGCCAGCTCATGGCCATAGCGGTGATAAGTGGTCAGATAATTAGCATTTCATTCACTCATCAAGTTAATGATGGTGAGTGGCATCAGTTAAGAGTTGTTCTGGGGGAAAGTTTTGTGGTAAACCTAACACATCCTAGTTGTCTAAACTACACTTGTTCAAACTCAAAGATCATTGAATCATCTACCCTTCCTTCGCCGAGTTCATTTAGGACAGCACACATTGGTGGCTACCCAGGAATGTACTTTTCAATTCAGGATTATTTTACTGGTTGCTTGCAGGATTTGGAAATTGATATCAGGACTATATCGCCACAAACAGTTTCAGAAAATATGTCACAGAATTTTACTCTTGGCTGCAAGAAGACAAACTGGTGCCACCAGAACCCATGTAACAGTAATGGGAAGTGTGTGGATCTGTGGACGAACTATAAGTGCGATTGTTACCGGCCATTTGTAGGTCCCACGTGCATTCACGGTAAGCATATTAGTGTTTACTATGTTTAGAGATGTATTGAGAGCCAATTGTGATCAAAGCTGCATTTATGTCCCAGGGAAGCCAACTCAACCGTTATCGTTATGATGAGGTTGATAACTTGCAGCCTTAACCCTAACTTGTGAAAAACACCAAAGGGCTCAAATAATTAATGCTTATGATATTAAGCATAATCCCCTGTAATACAGGCTTTACATATAAGTGTTGAGGAATAGGAGAAAGATGTCAGGCTCACGAGTGAAAGAAAGCCAATTTGCACAAGAATATGTTCATGACTTCATTTATAAACACACAGTTTGACAGGCTTCCTCTTTTTTTTTAAATTAAACTGCAACCGTCACCATTGTAGTAACATGATTTTGATTTCCGTTTTCTAAATATAAATGTTTAAACACATTAGCCTAGCGCAGAGAGGAGGTTCATTAATAAAAAATAAAATGATAATTTCACTTTAAACAATTTTGCGAACAAGTCTAAAATCATACCAGAGGCTAGTTTCTAGATGTCTAAAGGATGTGCCTAGCCTTGTGTATCACACCATGCCTTTTATCAGGTACATAGAATTTAGATCTGGATTTGAAAATAGAGGTATAATGAAGCAAAAAGTATAACGTTTTGAAATAAAACATTTAAAAAGTTACACTCCCTGACACCTACTGCCTTGTTTTGTGTAGTAAGATGACAGTTGCAAAAAAAAATTTGGACAATAAAGAGTTTGAAGCAGCCAGGGCAACGGGGTGAAGGACAGTGGAGATTTTGGACCACAAACTGGCCGGGTATGAGAGTAATGAATGGGAGGACAGGGCCAGGTACAGGGCGGAGATGTCAGTCGGTATTATTATAAACCTTCATTTCAACTATTCTCTGCAAAAAGAACACGTGTTGCCAACACCTTTTTTTGAAAGTGCACTGGTCAATTTCCTAGCTCCTGAACTTCAGCTGTCGGCATTGCAATGTTCTTTCAAAAATTAGCATGTAAGTTGTTTGCACCATTTAATACAATGTGTATTCCGATACATCAAACTCAATAGTTAGAATTGGATTTTGGCAGTTTAGTTGATTGTTCCCGTGCCTGTCACCTGACGCTACCTTTAACATACTTGGATTTACTTTAGCTTTGCAACTTTTAATGATGTACTCTAAATTCTCTGGGTGGTGTCTGGGGTTAATGTCTAATCTCTACAACCTGTGATGGTTTTACTATCCAACACTTACAGTAGATGAATCACATAAATATCGAGGCATCCACTATAAGTAGTGCAGACGGTATTCGCCGCTGGCCCTATGTTAACTACTCAACACATCAATCCTCCTTCCACCTATCAGTAGTTACGATACATTTCTAGTGCCACCCCCTTGTAGGCTTGTGGGAGAGTAATTAGCAATTATGCACGTGAGCAGTGCGTCATTTTCAGGCTCCACTTCAACAGAAACATTCTTAATTAATCGCTAATGCATTTGGCATCAAGAAGATAGACAAACTGGCTCTGGATATTTTGTCGGTCAGCTGTAGAGCCACTAAATACATCAGCAGCATACAAGGCCTTTGATAAAATCTTTAATAGAGGGAAAAAAATGAGAGAATGTTGATTGGTAGATTCCTGCTCTTGAGATAGCAACTACTTGCCCGGATGAGTGCAGTTCTAATGCTTGACACCATCCGGACAAAGCAGCCCTCTTGATCAGCACCCCATCCATCACTTTAACGTTAACTCCCACCACCACCAATACCCAGTGCCAGCAATGTCTGCCATCTACGTCATGCAGTGCAGCAACTTCCCAAGCCTCCTTCGACAGCACATTGTAAACTTACTACCTCTACCATCCAGAAGGACAATGGCAGCAGATGCATGGGAACACCACCGTCTGCTAGTGCTCCTCCAAGCCACACAGCATCCTGATTTGGAACTATCTCCATTATCCAGCTCTACCTGTCCCACCCCCACCCAAACACACACACACACACACACACACACACCCACCCACCCCCCCGGCCCTTAAACCAGCTTATATTTCACCTCTTTTCTATTTTTCCTTAGTTCTGTTGAAGAGTCATACCGACTCGAAACGTTAACTGTGTTCCTCTCCACAGATGCTGTCAGACCTGCTGAGTTTTCCCAGATATTTTTGTTTTTGTTTTGGATTTCCAGCATCCGCAGTTTTTTGCTTTTATCTTAGCAAATCTAAGGAATTTATTTCATTCAAATAAAATCTTTTATTTTTCCTTTTTTTGAAACAAATTGACAGATAATGTACACTGTTAAGATCAGGAATTGAATTACAATGAGTAAAAATTAATAGCAGGTTCCTAATCACTGAAATAGTTAACTGAGAGAAAATGGGAAAACTGATAAACAGATATATTTTGTGAATAGACAAGCAGATTACATTCTACAAGTGACCTGAAACATATGCCAGATGAACATGTTGAATAAAGGATAATAATTTGTCAGGGAAGTGCTCTTCACTAAGCTGCAGCCTTGCTCTGTAGGAATGTGAAACAAACACAAGTCCTGAGCTGAATTTAAGATTTATTTGGAGAGGTATTACAGGTAAATATTTGGTTTATCTCCAAGGAGCATTAAACTTATCTCATCAACATTCAAATGAAAACTATTGAATACTGGACAAAGTATTCGTTCCATTGCCCATGAATTAATTCATGAAATGAATCTATTTCCCTCCCAGAAATCTTTGATGTATTCTATATATTTCTAAGCATTCAACAAATCCATTTTCTGCTCCCCTCTGCAGAATTCATCTCCGCAACATTCAGCAATGAGAATTCAAGCAGTTCTGCCTCTTTCATTGTCACCGACAATCCAGGCACAAAATTTGTTATTTCTTTTTTCATGCGCACACTAAAGGAAGACGGCTTCCTATTACAACTCAACCGTGGTATGGTTCCTTATCTCACAATATACCTGAACAGCAGCAGCATTTATATCAAGACAAAAACCATGCGGGTCGACTCATCCATGAATCTTGCCGATGGCATTAAACGACTGATAGAAATTCGTTTTGATGAAGGTTGGTTAACTGTTAGCCAATCAGATGTTATTCTGCTAGACTATCTGGTATCTTCTGTGAAGATTCAACCTTTCGACATTGTCCACATTGGTCAAGATCCAATTGATTCTGCTGCCTGGGGAGGACCTTTCAAGGGTTGCCTGCAGGATGTAAGGCTCAACACTAACCAACTGGAGTTTTACCCCCTGGCAATCGGAAATTACAGCTCATCACTGGATGTTTACAAGAATAAAACACTTGTAAACGTGATCAAGGAATGCATCAGTGATAATTCTTGTATGGTGAGAAAAGAGGTTGCTTGCATTCTTTAAATGACCAATTGTTTTAGGTTTACACATCATTTAAGATTAGGGATGCTGTTCTACTGCTCTACAAATTCGATGTTCTCTGTTTTTGAATAGGTAAGAGTAGCACTTCAATCATGTCTCTCACAAACATCGCAAGGTGTTTCATATAAGCAATGAATTTCTTTGTGAAGTGCAGTCAATGTTATAGCAGCAGCTAATGTGGCATGACGAGGTGGCACAATGATGAATGTGTAATTAATAGGCTCTTCCTCATACTGTTTGGGAGGAAATATTTTAAGGTCAACCTAAATAAGGGAAACCGGCATTTAAGGTCTTGGTTTAATGTCTAATATAAAGGGTGGTGCCTCTAACAATGCAGTGCTCTTTCAAGCCTGGTTTTATGTGTTCAAATCCTAAGGTGGAATTTTACGTCAGCAGGATATTACAGTCCCGCCAAAGTCAATGGACTTCTGAACAGCTCACTGCATTTTACAGCCCTGCCCCCACCACAATGGGGCCATTAAAGTCCACCATAAGAGTGGGTTTTTAATCCAAAACATTTGAGCTCAAGATACGAGAGTGATATCAACTGAGTCAAGTTACCTGTTGTGAAAATGTGACTGGGAAAGAAAAAAGAATGTTGAACTAAAGTAATTAAATAACAAATCTTAAAGTAGAAACATGGATATTAACTGGAAAAGAACAGCTGATCCTTTAAAGAGATTTTAATACATACAATCCAATTTTTATTTGTGCAATCAGGCAGTAGAAAAAATTGGTGACCTTTATAATCTCTATTTTCATAACAATACTGGAATAGTGCAATCGTTTGGAGTAATTCAAAACAGAGGGTATTTATGAACTTCCCAGCAAATTTTCATTTTATTTTTGATGTATTCCTAGAAGGGAGATGCTTATTTCAATGACCCAGTGAGTCCCTGCTAATCTAGTCACTTGTTCATGTTCGGCCAGTTTTAGATCCATGTTGTATTGCTCACGTAAACGTATTTAGTCAGTAATCTGGGTAAACTATCCCTGCTGGGTGTGAGCCAAAACTTTCTCCAAAAGTATGGTTGTGAACTTTCAAGAGATTATCTTTCTGTGCTAGATTTTTCAAACCTAAAATTAAAACTGGCCCTTGTATATTCTCATTAAAATCTACAAACAAAACAAAGACATATACATACATAGTGCCTTTCATGACTTCAGGCCAACCTACATCACTTGACAGCAAATTAAGCACTTTTAGGTGTAGTGGCTATTGTAATGTAGGAAACATAGTCTAGAGGATGGTGTAGTCACTGACAGGTGGGACAAAATGAAAATATAGTGAACAAGAAATTGGTTTGTGTGACCGACTTACTTATTGCTTTTATGCAGACTGCTCCTTGCCAAAATGGAGGCAATTGTACTGTGATATGGAACAATTTTGAATGCAAATGTCCAAAGGCGTACACTGGAAGGACCTGTGAAAAGAGAGTGTGGTGTGAGACTGATCCGTGCCCTGCAGGATGTCACTGTCAGAACCTTGCAGGTGGATACGAATGTAAGAACTACAAGAATTCATTTATCTGTATGCGTGAATATTCAGAGACCAGGATACAAAAAAAAATTGAATTTTAAAATCTATTGCAAGTTTTGAAATCTAAAACGGCAATGCGTATACTACACTGAAATTTACTTCTCTCTACCATGCATTGTCTGTGGACAAGGAGGAAATTGGAAAGTCTGATTTTAGTTGCTAGCAAGGCTGGTTTTAACAAAACCTTTGAGGTGCCTTTAAAGAACTCACTGGGTTACAGCCTCTTTAATATCATTAAGAATTTGGATTAAAATGTAACAACTCAATGTAGTTTGGGGGTTACTCACGTGCCTGGGTATTTCTAAACAAAACACTATCAAATTGGAGGTGGTCAATTCTAACCTTTTAGTTGCAAATCCCTTTGTTTCTTCAAAAGTAGATCCATGTGTTAGAGACGTGAAGTTGTTGAGAGGATCCAAAGGTGGTGATGAAGCAGCAACATAGGTCTCAGTGAGATAACTTCTACCTTCTGTTTTTGTGGATGTTCACAGGTTATGCTAATGCAACATTTCAAGGTGATAATCCAATGGTATACATTGGCAACAAGTTAATCACAAGAGATCTCATAAGCATTTCTATGGACTTCAAAACAAGAGATGTGGATGCTGTTCTGCTGCAGGCCAGCAATGGTGCCGACTCTATTTGGTTTGGTATCCATAATTCTCACTTGCAGTTCAATCTGTATAGTGGAAACAGCATAGAAGCCCTCACTCTTTCTGACAAAATCAACGTTTCAGATGGACGATGGCACTCAGTGATTATTACTATGGTGGAGCCTTTGACAATGTCATCAAGGTGGATCATGATTGTTAATGGAAATTCCAATTCTACCAGTCCAATCACTGCTGGGAACTTAAATTTTCTTCAAAGCAACGTGAATATAACACTAAGCAACAATTTTACTGGTTGTCTTGGTGTGGTTAAAATTGGTGGAATATACCTGCCTTACTTCAATCAAAAATTTTTAACAAACAATGAACAGTTTCTTATGGTGAGCAGTCCCCCAACTCAAATTGGATGCTTTGGCAAAGAAGTATGTTCCTCAAATCCGTGCCAGAATAATGGAACATGTGAGGACCTATTTGACCTTTACCAGTGTAACTGTGATGCAGGGTGGGAAGGCACAAGATGTGAATTCAACATTGATGACTGCAGGTCCAGTCCCTGCATTCATGGTAATTGCAGCGATTTGGTGGACAGTTACCAGTGTAGCTGCGATCGGGGCTATACCGGGATAAACTGTGAGAATAACATAGATGACTGTGTGGACCACAAATGTAGAAACAACGGAACCTGCGTGGACAGTATCAACTCATACGTTTGCAACTGTGCGGACCAGTTTACTGGACAATACTGCGAGTAAGCTTACTGTTTTATACATTGAAATTCCTCAAAAATTGAATAAGAAATTTAAAATCACTAACGCCCAAGTAATAGGAATTAAAATAACAACTGCTTCTGGATTCCTTTAATATCTAATTTATCCTAGTTGTGATTCCTACTGCTTTAATGCCAGTTGTTTTAAATGCCTTGCTCGCTTCAACTGATCATTGCAAATGCACGGTAAACCAGCGACAGATAACCTAATCAATATGCCACTTGGCTGAATACTTGCGCTACAAGCTGCGGTTCACAATGTCTTCCAGCCAATGTTTATAAATCTTTATGGTACCGGACTTTTTGACCTGGTCAGTTCTCGGTTAGTGCCCACCACAGTCTTAACATTTTACAATTTAGTCTTTTATCATTGCCCTGCCAATGCCTCTAGTAGAGATATGGAACAGTCTCAAAATTGCTCATCTAATTCCGGGGGTATTAGAGCATGGTGTAAGGATTTAAATGGAAAGAATTTTTTTTTTAAAAAGAGTGCATTATTGGTAATTAAATTTCAAATCTTTAAATAATCATTACCAGTGGAAAAATCAGATAAAATCTTAAATTCATCAATAAAGATGAACAGTTTTGATTGAAATATATCTAGTACTTGACTGATAAATGCACTTCAATTGTTTTATATGTATGTGACAAAGGGACTAGATATATACAAGCAAAAAGTTAGGAAAAAGCAATTTCTCCACAATTTTACGAATGTATTAAATTTATAAAATACTGAAAAATTCTCTTTGCAAGTTTGAGGTTTGGAATTACAAATTCTCCAGCAGGAGTATTACCACATTATACAAAAATCTGAGTTTCAGATGACGAATTCCTCGCCAATGTAAGCAATGGTGGCTTAGAGTTTACCATAAATTTGAGGTCTTTCCTCATGGAAAATTAATGCATTTGAAGCATTGCAGAATATCTGTAATTATAAAATGTGCAACACAATGAAATTATCAGATCACAGATAGGAATAGAGAAGAACAACAGGATTGGAATAAGCCATTGACGTTAAAATTAATAGAAAATCTCATCTCCCTATTAGCCAGGGTAGCACATGGTGAGACGAAAACTATATCCCAATATAAATTACTGAGCAGGATCTTCCGGTCGGCGAGCGGGGGTGGGGCCGCCGACACAAAGTGATGCATCGGAGTCGGCTACGCGCCCGCCGAACTGTCAAAGGCCTATTAAGGCCGTTTAAATAGTAATTTAACTAATTAACGGAGCTGCCAGTCCAACCTTAAGGTTGACGGCGGGGGAGGGCAGGTGAAGAGTCCAGGCGGCCTTTGCATTTATCATGAAACCTCATCCACGGGCGGGATGAGGTTTCATGAAGGTTTTTTAAAGTTTAATAAAAATTTATAATAAAATTCATTGGCATGTCCCTGCTCATGTGACACTGTCACAAGAGGGGACATGTCTTTTTTTCATAATTAAAATTTTCAAAAGTAAAACTGATCTCCCCGAGGCAGCCCTTTGCCTCAGCGAGGTTTCTGCATTCTTTCGCACACATGCTGAGTGGGCATTAATTGGCCCGCCCAGGTACAATGGCGACGCGCAGCCAATCACGGGTGGCAATCGGCTATGTGCCCACCCCCACCAGCTCCCAGCCTACCCCTCCACCACCCCCCCACCCGACGGGGAGAAAATTCTCCCCACTGTGTTTGGGGATGGGCGGGGGAAGGGGGTTATGAAGAGAATATCTGAAGGAAAGATTAGTGAAGGAGAGCATCAGAACCGGTCTAGATTTCTCTTTTGAAAGTTAAAACTAAACCATTAGTACTTTTGAAAACACAATAAATTAGAAAAAAAAACTTGTAAGTATCCAAGGGGAGAATTCATTAATACCTCCTCTGTCTCTGGGGAGCTGTCCTGTCTGCTCTAAACTGATGCATTGTTTGTCTACTATATGAAAAACATTAACATTAGCAGGAGTGATTTCTAGCAGCTCAATAAATTACATACTTCTCTCACAAAGCTGGTGTTGTATGCTGTCGCCGACACAAGGCAAAGCTCAAAAATATGTACTAATTCCCACTTTTACAAAAGGTACACTGAATACCCAAGAGTCTATTGCACTTGTGCTATTGTTTGTGAAGCAGCATCTGTAATGAAATCCAATTTTCTTGTGAATGAAAAGCATTCTTAATTTTTTTTTTAGATGGTTCTACCCACCAGTCAAATGTGGAGAGAGTTTCAGCTGTAACAATGGAGGGCTTTGCACTGATGGTTTGTGGGGTGCCAATTGTACATGCCAGCCAGGCTTCACTGGAATAAGGTAATGACAGTCATTCCCAATGAATCTGTCGCTCGCGTGGTTTACATATTATGAATGAATGAATTTATTCCTGGTCTTAGTGTGGTGCCATATGTGTGTTTGGAATTCTAATGTAACTCACATGTACTACTATATGTGATCAGTGGCACAAACATGGGGATCCTAAGCAGAGATGGGTAGGGGCAAGTGGACAGGTTTGGCTGGAGGGGAGGAGTTAGTGCCAAGACGACAGGACACAATTAGTATATTTTGCATCATTAGCAAAAAAAAAATACAGAAACTGTTCGAATGGCACCCAACAAAATTTCTAAGCATTATAGAAGTTATGAATATTAGGTAAACATGTCTGGATATCTCATCATTGGAAAGAAGATGAAGAGAAGAGCATATTCAGGTTTTTTTAAAAAAACGCTGTTTGACAGTTGCTATGAAAAAGAGTTGTTTTCACAATTTCCACAGCAGCCATTTTTCATGAAAATAAAGACGACATGAATATTCGGCCTGGCATTAAGCTTGCTGGCATATGGGAGGAGTGAAGATTGAAATAGGTAATATTGTCCCGAGTTCCTCCCAGTTAAAAAAAATTCCTTGGTGTATTCCCATTTTACAGAAATAATTCTTCCAATAACTCGGACTGTGTTTTCAAGACGAAAAAGGCACTCCCCAATCCTAACAAACTTCAAGTAAAAATAGACAGTGGAGGAATCAAAACCAAGTGCAATCTTCAATTGAAGTGGAATTAGAGTCTGGGAGATGATTTGCCCATGACTTACAGATGTAAGATTTCTAGTAAGATAACAGATATGGAACAGTTAACCCTTTATTGATTAATCCAGTTAACTGCGACTGTATCATTGTGAAAGAGGTAGAAACCTCTGGGAGATAAATATAGCCATAATTTATCACTCTATACAGGACAGTGCCTTGAATCCTGTCCCAATCACAACAATTCCACCAGTGGAAAGCAACAGGTTGGAAGTAAATAATGATGTCCTGGTGCTTTTGGCTTAATTGTTTCAAAGATCAAGAACAGATTTACTCTTGCCTACTCAGTTATGTGAGTGGTGTTGAGAGTCTAGGAGAATAGAAATTCTATTTGATTGGTTGGAAGAGGGAGGTTCATTGACCTGAAAGACTTGTTGTTGATTCTCATTTTAAATTGATCAACTTTGCTGTAAACTCTGCATCTCAAATAACGTACACTGCTGTATAATTGCTCGGCATTGTCAGAATGTTAATAGAGGTAATATTTAATTAATAACAACATCAACTTACAGAAATTAGAAATGATAGATAACATGAAAATCAGATTTTCTCATTCAATGACACAGTCTTAGGCATCGATCATCCTACCTGGAATATTGGTAGAGATACTGCAATTCGCTTCAGTTTTCCAGGGTTAGGAAGGAGAAATTTGGCTAGGGTTTTCACTCAATTACAATGGAATCATAGTATGATCCATCCCACAAGGCAGCTATTTGACCCAAAGTGTCTGTGTTGACTCCTTGGAAGAGCTATCCAGTTAATCCCAAACCATTGCTCTTTCCTTACAGTCCTGCAAAGTTCGCCCCTTCAAGTGTTTATCCAGTTCTCCTTTGAAAGTTGCTAGTGAGTCTTCTTTCACCACCCTTTCAGGCAATGCATTCTAGATCTGAACAACTCACTGTGTAATATTTTTTTCACTTAGGCCACCTCTTGTTCTTTAGCCGATTACCTGAATTTTGTGTCCTTTTGTTACTGAACCCCCTGCCACTGGAAACAATTGCTCCTTCCTTACTCTGCCAAGCCCCTTCCTGATATTGAACATTTCAAATCTCTTCTTAAACCTCTCTGCTTCAGGAAGAGCAACGCAAACTTCTCCAGTCTCTCATCCGTGGCACCATTTTGGTCAATGTCTCTGTATTCTAAGGCCTTAACATCCTTCCTGAAGTTTTGTTTTATTTGTTCCTGGGATGTGAACGTCACTGGCAAGGCCAGAATTTGTTGCCCATCCCCAATTGCTCTTGGAAAGGTGGTGGTGAGCACTTCCTCGATCCATTCAAGTTCATCTGGTTTAAGTACCCATAGTGCTGATTGGAAAGAAGTTCCAAGTTTTTGGCCCAGCGACAGTGAAGGAACAGTGATATGGTTCCAA